>NW_027672946.1:342500-459000 GCF_964194105.1 Spermophilus citellus | reverse complement strand
ATAGATTTTCCATTGTCATAATAGTGCTTAGGGTTGTTTTAATCATATATAGGAGATGCACATGAACACATGCACTGTCACAGAGAGCTACAGTTTTCTATAAGCAGTAGAGAAGATCCATTTGGGAAGCTCCAGGTTTGGTTAGGAGATGAGGGTGTGGAAGGTGATAGAGAACAAGTAAAAGAGACTTTCTTCTATTCATGCAGGACAAAAAGATGATTCAGCATAAGTGGATTTAGGGTTATTTTGTTATTATAATTTCAGTGAGCTTTAGGGGGCATGAGCCACATCTGTTATTCTGGTAACTGGACATGCCATGATTAGATCAGACAAAAACTGACTTTGGATGCTGGGAGCATAATAGGAAGGATATTGGTAGTATGAAGATTATATTAGTTAATTTTCACATGAACCACTTGGGAAGATGGCTGACTATCTCTAAAAATTAGCTCTTTCAAGAAGGTCATGACTGGGTGAAATGGTCCATGCCTGGGTGAGGTGGCCCATGCTTATAAATCAAGTGATTCAGGGGATCAATGCTGGTGGATTGTAAGTTCAAGGTCAGCCTGAACAATTTAGTGAGATCCTGACTCATGGTAAAATTTAAAAATGGACCCTATGCAGCCTTGTGAGTGACTGCGGAGCAGCAGGACTCTTTGTTTTAATAGAGTGTCTTCCAGTGAGCCATAAATGTTGGCCAGCAGAGCAGAGAATTCTGATGCCTGTCAACAGTCTCTCCACTGTCCCTTGATCCTCAAATTGTCACCAGGTGATACCTGCTTGGGGAAAACTCAAGATGTATGGGACAAGGACAGATTACTCAGATACAGAGAAGATTGCAGTGGCAAGGCTTTGAATCTCACTGTAGCTTTTTTTTTTTTTTCTCTCAGACGGCATCTAGGAAGGGGAAAGTGAAACACTGCACAGAAAATTCTGGAATGTGTAGGATCAGAAGTCAAAGGTTTTTCTTGTAGATGGCAACATACTGTCCCAGGTTACCAGCTCCAGCATGGGGTTGCAGAATCAGATGGCCTGAAAAATAATTTGTGTGTGTGTGTGTGTGTGTGTGTGTGTTTGTGCACGCTCACGTGCGCATAAGAATGCAGGTAAAGTCCTCAATGACTTACTATTCATTCTTGGAAAAGAACTTGTGGAATGACTGCTTACTCAATGAGGTTTCTGCTAAGAAAAAATAATTGACAAAAGTGTCACTAACAAAGACCATGTCTTTGTTATATGTCAGACACTTCAAAAAAAAACAATTTTCCCAGAAAAAAGTTGTTTGTCACCCCTTTCTTGTTAAAATTAAGTAGATAATGGATATGCTCTTAATAGTATTCTCAAAGAGGCAGAAATATCCTTTAAAAAATTTAGTTATCAAAGAGTTCGGGGGACACCCTGGGGCATTTAGTGTTTGGCGGCCAGGATCTAGGCTTCACACAATGCTTGGGTGGGATGGATCTGTATCATCAAGATTCATCCTGGTCACAAGAATTTTGATCTTAAAATGGTTTAATCAAGCCCACTTTAAATGAGCATTTCTTTGAGACATAATATTTAAAGCTGTTATAGGAAACCCCACAGCTTGCTTCTAATTATGTAAGACAAAGTAGTAAGGGATGCTTCAGCAGAATAAGAAAACTGTCTGAAAATTAGTGCTCATTTCTTCACACTACACATTAACTCAACATAAATTTAAAATTGTAACGAGTATACATAGACTAGTATACATGCTAACAGTATGAGATAGCAGATAAATCCCACCTTAAGGAATCCAAATGTTTCAGTCTTGTTAATATTTTACTGTTATTACTAGCAACTGAAGGAACTCATTAATGTTCCTTCAAGTAGCAGTACCTCAAAGCAGAAGACACAAAGGATGTGCTGTGATATAGTGGGAAAAGGGATCCAAGGAAGGGCCATAGTATGACCTTTGGGTAGACTGAGGCAGCCTGTAATTGACCTTGACATATCATCCCTACTTCAATCAAGCCTTTCCTTTTTATTAGCTTAAATAAGGTTATCCCAACACTAAGTGTTTTCTCCCTAGTTTCCATCTTCATCTCCCTCTTCGATTTTCTTGTTTGAACTAGATCCTAATACTTTTTTTTTTTTTAACTAACTCAAACTTCTTCATTAGCAGCAGGTGCAAGCACTGGAAAGCATGCGGTCTTCCTCCACAGCTGAAAATTCTGGTTATAAGTGAGACAGCACTGCACATCATACATTGTTATCCCTTTATTTCTCTTTTACATGTAAGTGAAAGTATCATACCCACTTTCACTTATGTGTGTAGGTAGGTTCTCTTATTTAGGAACCTCACTGCTCAGTTGTGAAGTGGGCTCTACAAAGGCTCAACACCAAACACAGGGGCCTTGTTTCTGTGGTTGACAACCAACTGTTCCAGGCTAGAATCAAGGGCTTCAATGGGAATCAAACTTTCTTTTGCCTGAGGCAAGCCTTGGGCTAGTGACCCCACCCCTAGTGTATAAAGGTCACTCTATGCCCACCTCTTCTCTCTCACACAGGACCAAATGACAATTTATGAGTGGAAGACCTTCCAGGAATTGGACAAAAGGCTTGAAAAAAAAAAAAAGCCTTTCCCAATGAACTCACATACCATGCTGCATCCAATTTCAGAGTGGGTCTGACACACTCTTTGCAGCCCCACCAGGACCCCAGGAAACCAGCTGCAAGCACTGCTGGGAGAAGGACTGGAGGCAAGGAAGGGGCACAGGCCTGTGCAGGTATTGGAAGCCCCATCCCACCACATCCCAGCAGTGCATCTTTCCGCAGGGCGCTGCACCTCTCTGTGCAGCCCTAGCTTGGAAGTGCACATGTTAAGTGCCTGGCATACAGCAAAGTGAACCAGCCATGACCAGCAGTGCCAACCCAGCCACCCTGGGAGACTGAGGCGGGTCTTGGGTCCCAGCGAGCGCGAGGTCTGACTGGCCAGGGGGAACTGGCCCAAGGCCCAGCCGCCCCACCCCGCACGGGTCGGGATGGTGCGCGCGGAAGAGGCGGCGCCGCTTCTGCCGCAAGCCCTGCTGGACTGCCTCCGAAAAACTGGCCATCCACCCGCCCCGCTCCCTTCGCCAGGGGCTGGGTCTCTGCTGTCTGCTGCTTTCACTCCCTTCAGGCCCCAATGGCTGCCACCGCCGCCCACAGCCCACCGCTCACCTTTCATGCTGCCTCCTCCACGGCTGCTATGGCCACGCAGTGAGATCTCGCGAGACTTTGGTCCTCCCCTCACTACTCTGCCCTCACCACTGCGCAAACCCAGCCTGGAACTAGCTTGGCCCCTCCTCTTTACACCGCCCACCGCGCTTGAGGGTCAAGACTAGCCATTCTTGCGAACTTCTCTCCATATCCCCGCCCCTGAATCCACTCTGCCCACCACCTGACCCCAAAGGATTAAAACCCAGGTGCTAGGCAACCTAGCACCTGGGTCTCATTTGGCCCGCCTGGTGTTTTTGCGCATGCGCCTGCCCAGGCCCTGGACCTCACAGCCTCAGACCTGATGGTAAAAATAGTAATCATAGCAGCTGAGAACTTTAATGACACCCCTTGGATCCTCACAACTGCCCTAAGAGGGTATTACCATCCTCCCTATTTCACAGAGGAAAAATTGGTGTGGCAAGATTAAGCAATGGGCTCCAAGTCACACAGCTAGGAAGTGACAAGAGCCCCCATTGGAATCCAGGCTCCTCTGGTTCCCAAACCAGTGCCCTCCATGACAACCTCTAGGCCCTGTCCCTGCTTGCACCAAGGGCAGTGCATTTTAGCCACAGTCTTCACTCCCCACCCCATCCCTGGCCCCAATGTTCACCAAGGTAAAAAGAGACACACCTAAGAGGTCATCTGCTACAATACCCCTGGTCTCCATAAAATTGTTATCAATAAAATGTTTCAGCTTCATTGCATGAATTTCCTAAGGCCTCCCTGTGACGTTTCTTGGGCAGGACCCAGAATTTATTGAATTCTGTAGTCTCCTTGGTTGACAATTTGCTGAAACAATGTACAATGGAATGACATACAGGACATAGAATATACATGATGTTAGGGAAAAGACACATGACACATTTTCCCAGGGGATACCGAAATAATTGTTTCTAAAGAAGAGGAGCTAACATTTGTTGAAGGCATATATTCTTCCAGTCCTGGAGATGAAGAAACTAGCATAAGTGTTCATAGTTAGTCAGAATTTGAACCTGAGTCTGAGTTTGATCCTGTTCCACAAGATAGCATTGTCTACTTCTGGGTCAGGTTCTGAAAAATCATGAGCCTTTAAGGTTCAGTTTACCCCGTTGTTGGAGTTTTCCTGGGCTATTGTAGGTTACATGATAGTTATGTCTGTTAGAAAATGCAGGTCCACTCACCCTCCAAGATTGTCCACTCTCCAGGAAATAATTCTGCTATATGAGCCAGAGAATATGAGTCTCCTTCTTCATATCAACCCAACCCAATTCACCAGCTGAAGGAGTGGGTAAGGAGGCAAAATCACATCAAAAGGATGGCTACAAGGTGCCTAGCACAGCTCCAAGTGCTGTCCACTCACTAACTAATTTAGTCTGATAATTCTGTTTCAGTTAGGATAAGCAGCACTGGGCTGACAGTAGCAGAAGTTGAAGCAAGGATAGGCTTCTGGCACCTGGCTTTCCAGGGAAGCAAGGGAGAAGTGGTCATTAGTTCATGTAGCCAAGCCTGCATGTGGTTTGGGACATTTTACTTTGAAGCTTAGCCTCAAGTTCTTTTCTCCAGCCCTGGCAAATCCATTTGTCAACACTGTGACCACAGACCAGGTACCCAAGCTGTCAGTTTAACATGGAGACTATCATCTGTCACTATGCTTTTCAGTTATGTAAAACAAAGCTTAGAAAACCTCTAAAGATGTGGCCCAGGGTCAAAATAGTTAGCATATGGCTGAATTGGATTCCAGATCCAGGCTTTTATCTATCTACCGCCCAAGGCCTTGGCTGATTCATTTAAGGCCCCCGTTTCTCTTCCAGATTTCTCTCTTGTTTCTCCCTTTACCTTGAACCATGTATTCTGACTGCATTAAACTGCCTGTCACTGCAGGCCCATACCATGTTGCAGTGCTGTGGCTTCTGCTGTTGTGTCTGTCTGGCGTGCCTTCCCTCAATCCTCACCACCTTGTTTCTGAACCCCAGCCAGGTCATTGAATACTTGGTTGGGTGGACCCATCCCTGATACTATGAATGCCCCCAACAGCACATTCCTTTACTGGCTGACTGAGCACCTCCATCATTAGATTACATTGGGTCTCAGTTTCCTTTCTCTGAGTCATGTAACTAGCATTGGGGACACTGTGCTAAAGCACCAGCCATGACCCCATGAATGCTTAACTCAGCTAAATCACATTCCTACAACCCACAAGTCAGATCCTTCCAACAAGACCACACAGTGAAATATTTATGAAAGGCCTTTGTTTTCTCGTAATTTTGTGACCACTGTATAATTCTCCACCTTTGTGAATCTCAGTTTTCAGAAGTAAAATGAACTAATGGGAGTACCTGCCTCATGGTTGTGAGAATTTATTAAGAGGCAAACTTACATGCCTTGCCTGGTTTATAAGGGAGACATGAACTAAATCCCAACCACCTTGGTTGTTATGAGTATCTTCTTTTTACAACACTGCTATTATCTCTATTCAGCATACTCGCATAGATGTCATCATTAATATTATCACTCATACTTCCCACCAAGTCTAAGTGACTGTGCTAACCATTCTTTCCTAGAATGCATAATATTCTCAGAATCCTCAAAATGAGTTCTTCACAGTCTTGTAATGATTCAGTGCCCAATCATAAATTATCTCCCTGGAACCTCCAGGAACCTGTCCAGTGCATCCTAAGGAAGTCTGTGGCTGCCAGACAGTTCCATTCAGGCTTTTTGGATATGGCTAAGAAAACATAGGTCCTCTTTAGCCTCCCACTGTCACTGACATTCTTCTCACTATGGGTGTTTCCAATTCATTTATGGTTAGACCAGTCCACTGTGGAGGTGGCCCCCATCTCTCCCTATGGTAGGATCAGGATGGCAGACAAACCTGCCTGTGGGATTCTGGAATCATTGATAACTCTAAAAGGAATAATACCTGCACAAAGCTTATTTTCTTTCTTACTAGAAGGAACTCAAATAATGGGGATTTTAGTTGGGAATAATAATGCCCTCAGAGTGATCTAATATTGTCCCCCTTCCTTCCTCATCTTTCACATATCTGAAGCACAGTAGGCAAAATTGAGGTTTTGGTGAGCATTTCCAGTTGAGATTGCGTGTTAAATGAGTCTGAGCTATTATAAAAGGACAGGAGAACAGATCATTTTCCCACACCCCAAATGTCATCAGAACAAGCAACCTTTGAGGAAAACCAAAGCTCAAGCTACAAAATAAAGAAAAATGGAATCTTGGCTTTTCTGATTGAAAATATTCTGAAGACCCTAGCTTTGAGGGGTGTTTGCTGAGACCCCAAACTGAGATGAATACCCAGAGGGTCTGTGGAAGATAAAATAGATCCCTGTTTGTAGGAAGAAATGTATACAGCAGGTATGTTGGCATTCTTGGAATGAGAAGAGACCAGAAATCAATGCAGAGATAAAGAGGTGGGCCAAGAGGCAAGTTGCTTCCAGGGAGGCCAATGACCAAAGTGAGAGGGCCTCAGAATGGGAATTTTCCCCAGAGAGATGGAGTGAGAAATAGCCTTTTTTTTTCAGAACCATGTTGATGCACAACTGCTTAAATAAATGTTCATTCCCATCTCATCTGACTCATTTGGCTAGAAAAATGAGCTTATATTCCATAGCCTAGGCTGAACTTCGTGCACCCCACTACTGATAAAGCATAAAGGGTGTGATTAGTGCTTTTTGCATGAAGAAGGACCATGAAATCAGCTGGATTCTCATTTATGTAGCTTCTGACAGCAATATATAGCAACCTATCTTGTATTCTTGTGACAGCCATTTCTAGGGGAGAAAAAAGATGGGGAGGTATGATCGAGGAACATTTTTCACAATTTAGCAATACATAAGCAACAGCCTTTCATTTAAAAAAGAAAAAAAAGAATGAATTTCACAGTTACAAGTAAGGAAAGAGAAAATTAGCTGGGTTCAGTAGTGCAGGTCTGTTATTCCAACTACTCAGGAAGTTGAGGTAGCAGGATCGAAAGTTTGAGACCAATCTCCACAATGTAGTGAGACCCTGTCCCAAAATAATATAAAAAAGGCTGGAGAGGTTGGAGAGGTATCCCAGTGGTAGAATATCCCTGGGTTCAATCCCAAGTACCAAAATTTAAAAAAAGGAAAGAAAAAAAGATGGTATTAGGATGAACACTGTGGTGATGAATTGAAATTAGTAGTATCATTATAAACTAAAGCTTTTTAATGAAAGGAAAAAGAAAATTTAAAAACAGAGATGCATGTGTATGCATGCATTTATAGACATAACATAGTTCCAAATTCTTAAGACTAGGAGGGCTTAGAACTCTCACTCCATAGAAATGAGCAGGAAATATCTCCACCCAGATCTGGCTTCTTCTGAATACTATTCTCCAATAATAGAGACCAGGGCTCTTCAAGATATGGTTGCTCCCAGAACTGGAGCAGGGAAAATGCAAAATAATCTTGAAACCTTGTAGTGGCATAAAATAGAGATACTTAATAAGGAATAGGGGCTATTTAAAAAATGGTACATTATTATTACATATATCAGGAGGATTCCTTGTGACATATTTGTAATGCATGCAGCATAACTTGGATGATTTGATAGGAACTTACTGAAAGCTTACAGGAACCAATCTGAAAGAGTTCCCCAAAGCCAAAGTTGGAACAGTTTGAGCAAATAAATAATGATAGTATTGGACTGTAAGTCATAGAATTAAATAGATAACCATAAACCCATATGGATAGAAAAAGAAATAAGAAGAAGAAAGAAAAGAATAGAGAAAGAGAGAGTTGTTTCCTTAAAGACAATTACAGTTTATAAATAAAGAAAGGATGAGTGAAATAAAAATAAAATAACATTTAGGAAACCATAATAATAATTGTTATGGGTAAGATCTATGAATGGATGCCAAAAATATAAGTGAGCAAAAACAATTTTTTCCTCTAGTACTGGGAATTTAATCTAGGGCCTCATGCATGACAGGCCAGTGTTCTACCACTGAGCCACATCCCCTAAGTAAGTAAAAATTGAGGGAGAAATAAGATATTTTCAAGGTATCTTTCCCAAGATATTTATTAATCAGAAATGGAGAACTAGTAAGTTTATAATAAGAAATCCAAGAAGCATCACATGATTGAACTTAATATAACTCCTAACCAGTCATGTTGATGTATCCCCCTTCCCACCAAATAATCCCATAAGGCATCTCCCTACAAAATCCATAACCTGGCCAAGTCATAAGTAAACACCAAACCCAAGAGAAGAGACCTTGTGCAAAACATCTGACCAGTATCTTTTAAAAGGATAATGGTCATAAAAGACTAGGAGAGACTGAGGCATTGTCACAGACTTGAAGAGACTAAGGAGTCATTATGACTAAATGCAACACAAGAACACAGACCGAAACAAGACCTTAAAGGAAAATTGGTGAAATTCAAATAAAGTCTATAGATTAGTTGATAGTTTTGTACCCAGGTTTTTGTCTTTGTTTTGATCATTATACTATAGTTATTTATTTATGTATTTGTATTGGAGATTGAAGCCAGGGGTGGTTGGCCACTAAGAGACATCCCTATCCCTTTTTATTTTATTTATTTATTTTTTATTTTGAGACAAGGTCTTGCTAAGTTGCTTAGGACCTTGCTTACATGCTGAGGCTAGCCTCAAGCTTGCAATCCACCTGCCTCAGCCCCCTGAGTTTCTGGGATTACAGGAATGCACCCTTGTGCCCAGCCTAGTTAATCTTTTTAAGAGTCACTATTAGAGGAAACTGGGTGAAGGGACTGAGGGAATATTCTGTGATTTTGTAGAGGGGAAAAAAACTTTAAACAACACCAATACAAAACCCTTGGTTAATAATGATAGAATCGAGAGGTGAGCTCCATGCCAGCATTTTAGGTTAGGTCTGTGTGAGGGCATGTGACATACTTCACATCAGTGGGCAAATAAATCTCTCCTGCTCTTTTTCCCTGGCAAAACCTGTTGTGAGGCAGGAGACCAAATAAGAGGGTGTTTCTCAGCATAGCTAGATCATCAGAAGAGAGAGGTGCAAAGAGAAGTCCAGAGCAGACTTTGAAATGAGGGAGTTGAAAAGACACAAATTGTTCTGATAAAGGAAAAAGTGGAGGAGAATATTGGGGAAGGGCAGGGAATATAAAAGGTGGAAATGGACAGAAGTTCAGGGAGCTTTGAAGGAAGATTCCTAACATTCATGTATAAGTTGTTTGCATTAAAGACTCCTTCCATATCCCCAGACCTTTGTAAAGTCTGCTGCACAAACAAGCTTGGTGTCTGTGTCCATGGGTCTCTGTGTGTCTATCAATTTGTATGTGTGTGCGTATGTCTAGCTATGTCAGTGTCTATAAGTATGTATGTCTATATTTTTATGTTATTTTTAGTTCTGTGAGGCAGTCCATATCTGTGTGTGTACATTTGTATGTCTTTATTTCTATGTGTTTGAGTCCATCCATAAGAGTGCATCTGTGTGTGTATATTTTTGAGCCTGTATGCCTTCTTTGTGTGTGTATGTGTGTGTATTGAAAATCCCAGCAAAGGACTAATTTCTTGTGACAATGAATTTACATACAAAATCACAGGACTCGGAGGACCAACAAGACATCAGCCAAGATAGGAGGAAATTGAGGCCTAGATATCATAAGAATGTAAGGTCCTAGGAATTCAATGACATTTCTGCACAGGCATTGGAATTTCCCCCAGGCACTTGGAATGCTGGTGGGGGTAGAGTTTCAAGTCAGGAATAGCTAAAGACTTCAGAGGGCAGGATGACCCTACTCCAAGTCAGCTTACTCTGTAATATCTCCATTTTGTAGGTGGGGAAACTGAGTCTCACAACAGCACTTTGATGAGACTGAAGAGAAACAGCCAGTTGCTGAGCCAGAAGAGGCCTCTGGGTGAATTGGACACAGTGAACTGCAGTGAGGAAAATCAGCATCCTATCTGTTTGCTTTCAGTCTTTCTGATGATAAAGTCTCTTGGGCATAGTCCATCTGCAACACCTCTCTCTTACTGCTAGTGTCTCTTTATTATCAGTCAACACATGCTAGGAGCATCACAATCTCAGGATACAACCAAACATATTCTCCCATGAATGTGCATAATGACAGCTCTGCAGATATGTGATGTCACAATCATAGCACACCCTGCCCCACCCCCCACCCCCCAAAAAAAGAACAAGTCTGGTTGGATTCTTAGGTAACTTGGCTGTCTTATCTACATAAACTTAATGACAGGATAGATACTTTTTTTCTATTTATGAGACATTTTAATTTTGTTAATAATTTTGGGAATAAAATATGAATTGTTCAATTCATTAAAAACCATTTAACATCTGAAGGCCCCCTGAGCTCCTAAAAAACTTAAAAAAAATTTTTACTTATTTTTTAGTTGTAGATGGACACAATACCTTTTTTAAAATTTAATTTTTATGTGGTGCTTAGGATTGAACTCAGTATCTCAAACATGCTTGGCAAGTGCTCTACCAGTTCTCCAAAATAATTTTGAGATTTGTGCCATGAGAAGTAAATTTAAGAGAGTTTCTGTTTGTTTAATTTTTATTTTGGAAATATTCAAGGCTATGAGAGAGTTACAAGAACAGCATAATAGTCTTTTATACACTAGATTTGGCAGCTTATATTTCTGCCCAATTTACCTTGTAAGCTCTTGTGTGTGCATGCCTCTTTTTCTGTACGTATTTATATGTGTATAGGTATGTGTTTATGCACATGCATATAACACACACACAATTTTTTTTTAAAGCATTGAGATTCCAATGTTAGAATCTTTAGTTCTAAATATTTGAAGTATTTCCTAAGACCAGGGACATTCCTTTGTATATCCACAATATGGTTACCAAATTCAGTAATGTAATATGGACACCATGATATTATTCAACATAGAATCTATAGTCAAAGTTTTCTGGTTGTCCCAATGAAGTCGTTTTCAATAATTTTATTTTTTTTTCTGATGCACAACCATTTTGGAATCAGATTATACATATTTTTTTCATTTATGATTTATGAACCTTCTCTTTGAGGTTCATTGTAACTTTCTTCTTGGCATCTCAGTATTTGTACCCAACCAGACATGTTCCTCAGTTCTTTATGGACCTCAAGTGTTGCTAGATGATTGAATAAATGATCAGTTAGTTATCAAAGCAAAAAGGGAAATGTTTTCAGGAAGGAAGTCTTAAGAGAATGCTCATTATTAGATTTCTATTTTTACTTATGTGTTTAGCCATGGACTCTTATGGTTTTTGCAGTGATCTACAAATGTGGTCCACAAACCAGCAGATTTCAGAAACTTTTCACATTGACAACTATTTTCAAATAGTTGCATTCTGATTGAGGCACATTTTACCAAGGGTAAATATTAAGATGTTTTTAAAGTGCTCATGAATTTTCCTGGCTAGAATATTGCAGAGAAGAAGAAGACTTCATAACACTGGCCAGTAAATGGAGATTATCATGCTAATGTAAAATAAGACAATCCTAAAAACCCAAAGGTCACATGTTTTCCCTGACATGTGTTATGTACATCACAAGGAAGGGGCACAAAGAGAATTCAGTAGATTAGACAAAGGCCAGGGACAGGTAGGGAGAGGAGGTAAGAACAGGAAAGACAGTAGCATGAATCACCATATTGTTCTTATTTAAATATATAAAAATACCTAAGTGAATCTGCCCATCTTGCCCACCCACACTAATGGGGTCCTAATGAGAATAAGGTATACTTTAGGTTTGGATAATTTTACCACAATGGACTCTATTGTAATATATATCTAAGAAGATCCAATAAAACAGAAAAAGATAAAATGTACTGATAAGGTCCATGGGACCAAGTTGATAGCATCATAGCAAGGTGAGGAAATGTGTTTAGGTACATTCCAGAATTTTCTAAACCGCTCCCACATTGGATGCTTCTAAAGGTGTTGGAGCCTGTGGGATGGTGGAGGTTCAGAGTGCTTCATAGAGAAGAAAGGACTCCCCATACCCCCGCATTCATCTGCAGGTGCAGGGGTGGGGGGGCAGGTAACCGAGGCCTCCTCGGTTAACTAAGGCAGAGAATAGCAGGGTGCATTCAAGTCTATGGATTTATTTACCAAATTAGGAAAACCTGGAATTGTCTTTCCTGGACTCCCAAAGGGAAATTGTTTTTCCTTAAAGAGAGAGACCCTTGAGTCCATCTTAACGGGAAGTCTTCTTTGTATTATGTGACTTTTTGCACCACTGAATTGGGGGGACAAGATCAGAGCCCTCCTTGGAAACACATTGACTTTGTTTGCATCAAGACAAGCAGGTAGGGTCTGTCTTTTTTGTTGTTTCTTTTTTCTTGTCAAGTGCAGAGTATTCAGCTGATACTAAGGATGCACACCTGGGCAGGGGGTCTCTGGGTTTTGGAGGAGGCAGGATCGCATTGCCTGGGATCCAGGGGACTGGCAGGAACTAGGGAGAGCACCAGGCTGTTATCCTGTGGCCACCGCAGGTATTTCTCTCAAAAAGAAAGAAAGAAAAAAAAAGTGGCACACGCCTGTAATTCCAGCAGCTGGGGAGGCTGAGGCAGGAGGATGGCAAATTCAAAGCCAGCCACAGCAAAAGCAAGTTCTAAGCAACTCAGTAGGACCCTGTTTCTAAATAAAATTCAAACTAGGGCTGGGGAAAGAGCTCAGAGGTCGAGTCCTCTGATTTAATTCCCCAGTGGGCCAGAGAGCTAGGGAGCCAGGGTGCAGCTGGGGTTGACCCAGGTCTGTGCACTCCTGTGTCTCTTCTGTGCTGATCTCCTTACTCTGCCTCTAGCCTCAATGTGGGCTCCAGATAGATTCAACTCAGCTGGAGGAACATCAGCTCTCACACTGCCAACTGGGTGGTAAACTCCTCCAGGGCGCTTGCCAGGTACCTAGTGAGCCTCCACCAGCGCTGGCCATGATGCACTAGGCAATTCCCACCGGGTGAAAGGCCAGTTCTGCTTGGACAATTTTGCACAGATAAACAGAGGACAAGTCAGCACCCTGAAGACGCTTTGGGTGGTCTTATTGTAGGAGGAGGCCCAGGTGATGAAACTTTCAAGAAATGACTTCAATTTCCTAACATCAAAACCCAACAGAACTTAGAATTCTGGTCATCCTAAACCTAACCAATGCCCAGACCTCAAAAGGAAAAGGAAAAGAAAAAACCTATACCCAAACCCTGCCATTCTTATTTCCTCCTTGCCTGGAGCAGATATCACCCCCTATCAGTCAAAAAAAAAAAAAAAAAAAAAAAAGGCTCGCTGGGCTCAGACTGGGGAGAGCGGAGACTGACTCAAGCCCTGTCCACTCAGAAGCCCCCATGCTGAGCGCTGTCCAAACCTGAGGCAGCCAGAGGGCAGGGGGCGGGCTTCCACGCTTGGGATGAGATTTATTTCTCCAGCGGTCCGCGGTTCCACTCAGATTCCTGCAGTTGGACTCCAGGCTTTGCTCCCTGCCCAGGATCCCGGGTGGCCCTGCCATGCAGGAGACGAAGCTCCCCAGGGCAGTCCTGGCTGCTGGACACCAGGAGATGGTGAGTGTGCAGTGGCACCAGGTGCCTGGACAGGAAGGCTCAGGAGGGTGGCGGGGCAGGGAGTCCATCTGGCGGGAGCGGCTGTGGGGGGAACCCAAGTTGGCCCATCCTGATTCCGGGGGCTCTCTGCAACCACAGGCCTGAGCCCATTGGGGACAGTGCCCCTC
The DNA here is from genome assembly GCF_964194105.1 of Spermophilus citellus. Lineage (NCBI taxonomy): Eukaryota > Metazoa > Chordata > Mammalia > Rodentia > Sciuridae > Spermophilus > Spermophilus citellus. Next base: position 445,097 of record NW_027672946.1, on the reverse strand, counting down.
TGTCTCCCTGGCCAGCCGGGTGGAGAACGCGACAGTGGCGGAGACTCCAGGCAGCCTCCTCATCCTCTGGGGCAGCCTCAGCCCCTGCTCAAGTCCTATCTATCTGGCAGGTGAGCACGCCAGCCTGGCGTCTTCCCTGACTGTGGTGATTGACAGGTGGGACCACTATAAGAATCCAATCTCCAAGCCAGGGGATGGCTCACACCTGTCATTCCCAGCGGCTGGGGGTGCGGGCTGATGCAGGAGTATTGGGAGGTCAAGGCCAGCCTCGAAAGTGGGTGAGGCACTTGGAGACTCAAGGAGACCCTGCCTAGAAATAAAATGCAAAATAGGGCTGGGGATGGGGCTCAGTGGTGGAGTGCCCCTGAGTTCAATGCCCAGCACTCCCCTTCCACCCCCCCCCCCAAAAAAAAATCAAATTTCCAAATACCGTTTTCCTGCAGGAGGGAAGCTGCGGTGAACAGGGACCTTGCCTATTCCTAAGCTAGTTTTGTGAAGTTTATTGGTTTTTTTGATGGTTGTGTTTTGGTAGTTAACAGAAGGGTGCTTTACCATTAAGCGCTCTCCCTGGTAGTTTTTAGTTTTTATTCTGCCCGCTGGTCTAGCTAAGTTCTGAGACTGGCCTTGTTAGAGTTTGATTTACAATGACTTTTCCGTTGCAACAACGTGAGTTCGTGGGTGGAGTCTGTTGATGTCCTGATTCCTGGATGACAATTGTAAGAGTACAACTTCACAATGCATGTGTTAGGTAATAACTTCTTCTTCTTCTTATTATTTTTCTCTTATAATTCAAAAGTTTCTTGGTTAAGTTTACATATATTTAACTTTGTGGATGAATTTTAGGACTGGGTGCTTCCATTAAGAGTAAAGCATGCTGGATTGTTTATTAGTGAATCATAGCTATACATAGTACCACATGCATATGGCACCCGTGTAAAATTTACCCATGGTATTTTATACTATTTTTAAGCTGAATGTACCATGACTAGTAATGTATTATCCTGGTCCTATGAACTGATTGCAGCAAGTCCCTGCAGTGGGGGACTATCATGTGTCTTTAATGGCAAAACAGTTCCCACAAATAGTTAAGAAGCACTTAAACATTTTGAGTTTATTAGAATTCTTTTGTTTCCTATCGTCATTGATACTATTTAATTTTCTCTCTGATAGGTTTTTATTTTACATTTCTTGGGTTTCTAAAGACGTTGAATTCTTTTTATTCTCATTATTAAACACACGGGTATCTCCTATACATATTGGCAGCTCATGTCTCCTACGTGAATTTCTTCTGTGGTGTATTTCAGAGTGTTGGGACCCTGAGAATCACCAGTCTGTGGGCCCTTTTCCTACTCAAGTGGGCTGGAATCTGTAGGGGTCTCAGGTTTTTCTCCCCTCTGAGGTTTTCTTTCTTTTGGGGGGCATGGGTGGTATAGTGGATTGAATGCAGAGGTCCTTTCCCACAGAGATACAGCCCTCGTACTTTTTTATCATTTATCTCCTCACAGATGCTGAGATGCTGAGTCTGACCTAGAACTTATACCTCAGCCTCCTGAGTGGCTGGGATTACAGGTGTGGCCCTCCTGCCTGGGTCCCCCTGAATGTTCTAAATGTAAGGGAAACAAAATGTCAGATCCACAACCCTGTCTCCCAGACGAAACCTGTACACATGTATCAATGAATTCCTCAAATTCTAGTCCCCTGTCCCCATTTCCAGTGACAATTTTTCCTCCCCAGTGTAATAAAATAAGAAGCAAAGGTTTTGTTTTCTGTTTATGAGCATTTCACATGAGAGAAAAGTACACCAAAAACCAATTGACATTTGGAAAAATGTGTGTTTGTGTGTGTGTATGTGTGAGCGTGCGCACGTGCACACTCGCGTGCATATGTATTCTCGCTACCTCACCAAGGCCAGACACCTTGTCAGAATGTCTTTGGGCTGAGAGTCCTTCCTGTGGACTGCATGTCCCAGGGGTCTCATGCTCTCTGTGATGTTTTCCTGGTCCTGTTTTGGCTCTGCCTGACATGAGGATCCCACACCTGGCACATCTGAGGTCTCTTGAGTGTCTGGTACATATCAGCCACCTGTTGACCTATGAGCAGGTGCATTTAGGGGGAGTAGCTTTTCAGGGTAGTAGGTGATGGCTCTGTGGCTGGGAGGAGTCTCCTTATCCAGAAGCCACTTCAGATGTTCCCTCATCCTGGGTCCTGTGGATCCTGGAACAGCGATGGGCATGCAGGCATTATTAACACACTGGTACAGGTTCTTTTGGAAATGCGTCCAGAGTGGTTGTTACTCTGTTAGCTTTTAATGAACTCCGTGCTATTTAATATAAGCTGCACTAAGCTTATATTCTATCCCCGTGTGAGCGGGTCTTTCTCCATATCCATGTAATTGGAGGACTGGTTCCTTCACCTGTTTGATATGGAGCCTTTCCCACAGCTGCGCTCAGGCTGCAGAAACTCTCCTACTTGGCTGGGGACTGAATTCTTGAAGCAGTTGGTTAGAACCGAGGTTGCCTGTGCTCACTGCAAGAAGGTGGTGTGAGCCTATTCTAGAAAGAAACAGGGAGCTGTGGTTTTAATCCTTTTTCTTCACTCCTGGGGTGGGGGGAATCGTAGTCCATGGAAGTGTTGCACCCAATGTGAAGCCCCTTCTTTGTGATCCAGGGAGATTTGCACATGCTCAGTTGCCATTGCTCCCAAAGCTTGGTGGGTTAGGATGGAGTCCATGGAATGGGGAAAAATGTTGGGACTCTGAGTGCCTGGACTTACTCCTTCTAGAAAGAACTGGTCAGGCCTGGAGTTATTACCGAGGTAGAGGGGAGAGGGCTCAGGCAGGGCTGTCAGGGTGGACTGCATTTGTCCTGTCTACCCTTAGGGACTGGCTAGGGAGGAGCTCGACTGTTAGCAGACACAGTTTGCAGATTATGCTGGCAAATCCCTTCTAGGGATAAACTGGGACCCTTGATCTCACTCCCTTTCTGCCCTGTTCCCATGGGATAAAGCTCATGACCCACCACAGCCATAGAAAACCAACCCTTTTCTCTCATCCTGATACTTGTGTATATCCAGCTTGCTCTTCTATGAACACCAAATTGTGTTTCCAGCTACAAGTCATATAGTGTCCAATGTGCTCCATTTGTGACCCAAATCAGTCTTCATCTACTCTGGGTGACACTGGATGGGGGTATTCTGTCCCCATTATGTAGCACATTGTTCAAGGCAGGACTAATGCCCAAGTTTCCCTCAACTTTGACTGCTCTTCGGATGGTAGATATTTTCTCAGTGGTCCAATGCATAGGTATCTCAATCCACGTATAACTTTATTTAAGAGGAACTCAAGAGAGAAGTAGGTGTTTATTTGTTGTATGCATTTGTGGAAAAAAATCCAGGAGCCTCCTATTCTGGTATAATTATAATAATAGGGTATATAATTATAATAATAGGGTATCCTATTATTGAACTATATCCCCAGCAGTTTTTAAATTTTACTTAAAAATATTTTTTTTTAAATTTAAAATTACTTTTGCCTACTTTTTTATGTTTAGGCAGGGTTTCACTCAGTTGCTGGTGTCAGCTTCACAATTGTGATCCCCTGCCTCAGCCTCTAGACCACTGGATATATCAGTTGTGTAGCACCACATGCATCCTATCTCACAATTTCTTTCTTTTTCTTTTTTTAGGATGTTTTTTAGGTCATGATTTAATTTTATATATATTGTTTTTATTGTTTAAATACATGATAACAGTTGAATGCATTATAATCCTTATTACACACATAGAGCACAATTTTTCATATCTCTGTATATAAAGTATATTCACGTCAATTTATGCCATTATACATGTACTCATTTCTTTCTGCCTTATAATTCTTACTACACATAAATACCATAATTTTTCATCTCTCTTTGTATATAAGGTATTTTGACACCCAATTCAAGCCTTCCTACATGTCTTTTTAATAATCATGTCGATTATATCATTGTATAATGATAACCATCACATTCCAATATCCTTACTAATCCCCTTCCCCATCCATTTTCCTCCTACCCTTCTTCCCTGTCTAGTATTAATCTAATCCTCCGATGATCTTTTTCCCTACCCCACTGAGAGTCACCCCAATATATCAGAGAAAATATTTGGCATTTGCTTTTTGGGTATTGGCTAACTTCACTTAATATTTTCCAACTCCATCCATCTACTGGCAAATGCCATGATTTTATTCTCTTTTAGTTTGGAGTAATATTTCATTGTGTATACATTCCACATTTTTTTTATCCATTCATCCACTGAAGGGCATCTAGGTAGGCTCCACAGTTTAGCTATTGTGAATTGTGCTGCTATAAACATTGATGTGGATGTGTCCTTGTAGTGTGCTGCTTTCCTTTGGGTAAATTCCGAGGAGAGGAATAGCTGGGTCAAATGGTGGTTCCATTTCCAGATTTGCAAGGAATCTCCATACTGCTTTCCATATGGCTGCACCAATTTGCAGTCCCACCAGCAATATATGAGTGTGCCTTTTTCCCCCACATCCTAGCCACCACTTGCTGTTGTTTGTTTTCATTATAGCTGCCATTCTGACTGGAGTGGGATGATATCTTACAGTGGTTTTGATTTACATTTCTCTAATTGCTAGACATGATGAGCATTTTTTTTCACATATTTGTGTACTAATTTATATGTATATCCTCTTCTGGGAAGTGTCTGTTCAGGTCCTTGGCCCATTTCTTGATTGGGTTATTTGGTTTTTTTGTGTGTGTGTGTTAAGATTTTTGAGTTCTTTATATACCCTAGAGATTAGTGCTCTATCTCATGTGTGAGGGGTAAAGATTTGCTCCCAGGAAGTAGGCTATTCTATTGTTTTTTTTTTTTTATAAAAGGCTTTTTAGTTTGAATCCATCCCATTTATTGATTATTGGTTTTAATTCTTGTGCTATAGGAGTCTTATTAAGGAAGTTGTGTCCTAATCCCACATGATGAAAATTAGGGCCTACTTTTGCTTCTGTTATATGCAGAGTCTCTGGTTTGATTCCTAGGTCCTTGATCTACTTTGAGTTGAGTCTTGTACATGGTTAGAGAGAGCTGTTCAATTTCATTTTGTTGCATATGGATTTCCAGTTTTCCCAGCACCATTTGTTGAAGATGCTATCCTTTCTCCAGTGCAATTTTTGGCCCCTTTTTCAAGTATAAGGTGGTTGTAATTTTGTGGGTTGGTCTCTGTGTCTTCTGTTCTGTGCCATTGGTCTACCGGCCTGTTTTGGTGCCAATACCATGCTATTTTTGTTACTATTGCTCTGTAGTATAGTTTAAGGTCTGGTATAATGAAACCTCCTCCTTCACTATTCCTGCTTAGAATTGCTTTAGCCATTCTGGGTCTTTATTTTTCCAGATGAATTTCATGATTGCATTTTCTATTTCCATGAGGAATGCCATTGGGATTTTGATCAGTATTGCATTAAATCTGTATAGTGCTTAGGTAATATGGTCATTTTGATAATATTAGTTCTGCCTATTCAAGATCAAGTTGAATCTTTCCATCTTCTAAGGTCTTTGATTTCTCTTTAGTGTTCCATAGTTTTCATTGTATAGATTTTCACCTCTTTTGTTGATTCCCAAGTATCTTATTTTTTTTTAGGATATTGTGAATGGAGTAGTTTTCCTTATTTCTCCCTCAGAGGATTTGTCACTGATATACAGAAATGCCTTTGATTTATGGGTGTTGATATTATATCCTGCTACTTTGCTGAATTCTTGTTGTAGAAGTTTTCTAGTTGAGTTTTTTAGGTCTTCTAGGTACAGAATTATATCATCAGCAAATAGTGCTAATTTAATTTCTTCTTTTCCTATACTTATTCCTTTAATTTCTTTCCTCTGTCTAATTGCTCTGGCCAGTGTTTCAAGAACTATGTTGAATAGAAATGGTGAGAGAGGGCATCCCTGTATTGTTCCAGATTTTAGAGGGAATGCCTTCAGTTGTTCTCCATTTAGAATGATATTGGCCTGGGGCTTAGTGTAGACAGCCTTTACAATGTTGAGGTAAGTTCCTGTTATCCCTAGTTTTTCTAGTGTTTTGAACATGAAGAGGTGCTGTATTTTGTCAAATGCTTTTTCTGCATTTATTGAGATGATCATATGATTCTTATGTTTAAATCTACTGATGCGATGAATTACATTTATTGATTTCTGTATGTTTAACCAAACTTGCATCCCTGCGGTGAATTCCACTTGATCATGATGCACCATCTTTTTGATATGTTTTTGTATTTTATTTGCCAGAATTTCATTGAGAATTTTTGCATCTGTTTTTTAGAGAGGTTAGTCTGAAGTTTTCTTTCTTGATGTGTCTTTGATTTTAGAATAAAGGTGATATTGGCCTCATAGAGTGAGTTTGGAAGTGTTCCCTCTTTTTCAATTACATGGGATAATTTGAGGATTGTTGGTGTTAGTTTTTCTTTGAAGGTCTTGTATCCATTAAGTCCTGGGCTTTTTTTTTTTTTTTTTTTGGTTGGTAGGCTTTTGAAGGTGTCTTCTAATTCGTTGCTTGAAAATGATCTGTTTAACTTGTATATATCATCCTCACTCAGTTTGGATAAACTATATGATTCTAGACATTTGTTGATGTCTTCAATATTTTCTGTTTTATTAGAGTTCAAATTTTCAAAATACTTTCAAATTATGTTTATTTCTCTAGTGTTCATGGTGATATTCCTTTTTTGTCATGGATTTTAGTAATTGGAGATTTTTTCTTTCTCTACATTAGCATGGATAAGGGTTTATCAAATGTATTTATTTTTTCAAAGGGCCAACTTTTCATTTTGAAAAATGTTTAAAAAATTAATTAATTTAAAAAATATCTGGCAGCAGAATGTATCACAATTCTTACTACACATGTACAGCACAATTTTTCTTCTCTGTATATAAAGTATGTTGACACCAATTCATTTCTTCATACATGTACTTTGGATAATGGTGTCCATCACATTCCAGCACCCTTGCTAATCCCATGGCACCTCCCTTCCCACCCCTCTGCCCTGAATAGAATTCATCTATTCCTCCCATGCTCCCCCTCCCTTCCCCACTATAGTCAGCCTCCATATATCAAAGAAAACATTGGGCATTGGTTTTGGGGGATTGGATAACTTTACTTAGCATTATCTTCTCCATTGCCATCCATTTACCTGCAAATGCCATGATTTTATTCACTTTTACTCTTGAGTAATATTTCATTGTGTACAAATGCCACATTTTCTTTATCCATTCATCTATTGAAGGACATCTAGGTTGGCTCCACAGTTTGGCTATTGTGAATTGTTCTGCTAAAATCATTGTGGCTATGTCCTTGTAGTATGCTGTTTTTAAGTCCTTTGGGTATAGACTGGGGAGTGGGATACCTCGGTCAAATGGTGGTTCCATTCCCAGTCATTTTGTCAATTTTTAAATGCTTCTTTGGTTTCAATTTCATTGATTTCAGTTCTGATTTTAATTATTTTATGTTCTTTACTGCTTTTGGTATTGATTCATTTTATTCTCTAGGGCTTTGAGATGCAATTTTAGGTCATTTATTTGACTTTTACTTTTTTTAAGGAATGGACTCCATGCAATGAACTTTTCTCTTAGTAATGCCATCATAGTGTCCCAGAGACTTTGATGTGTTGTATCTGTATTCTCATTCACCTCCAAGATTTTTAAATCTCCACTTTGATGTTTTCTGCAACCCAATTTTCATTCACTAGCATATAATTTAGTCTCCAGGTGTTGGAGAATCTTCTATTTTTATCATTGATTTGTAATTTCAATCCATTATGATCTTATAGAATGCATTTTAGTATCCTTACTTTTCTGTATTTGCTTAGAGTGGCTTTGTGGCATAATATATGGTCTATTTTAGAGAAATATCCATTTGCTGCTGAGAAGAAAGTGTCTTCACCTGTTGAAAGATGAAATAGTCTATATGTGTCAGTTAAATCTAAGTTATTGATTGTATTATTCAGTTCTATAATTTCTGTTTGCTTTTGTTTGGAAGATCTATCCAGTGGTAAAAGAGGTGTGTTAAAGTCACCCAGAATTATTGTCTTGTAGTCTACTTGGACCTTGAACTTGAGAGGATTCTGTTTGAACATAGATGCTCCATTGTTTGGGGCATAAATATTTATAATTGTTCTGTCTTGTTGGTGGATGGTTCCCTTAAGCAGTATGAAAGGTCCTCCTTTATGCCTTCTGATTAACTTTCACTTGAAGTCCACATTATTTGATAAAATAAATATATTGTGTCCATCTATAAAAAATAAATATTAAAAAGCATACCACTCACATGGACTGTGAAAGCAAGCAGGGGTTTCCATCCTTATTTTATCTATTTATTTTTATGTGGTGCTGAGGATCGAACCCAGGGCCTCAAACATGCTAGGTGAGCACTCTACCGCTGAGCTCCAGCCCCAGCCCAAGTGACATATATTTTTTCCAACCTGTCACTTTCAGTCTGTGGGTGTCTTCCTATGAGATGAGTCTCTTGGAGGCAGCATATTATTGGGTCTTCTTTTTAAATCCAATCTGCCAGTCTTTTGATTGCTGAGTTTTAGAAATTAACATTCAGGGTTATTATTGATACATGATTTGTATTCCCAGTTATTTTTTTGTTTATTTTTGGTATTTAACTTGCTCTTTGATAGATTTTTCATTTAGAGGGATACTTCCATTTTCTAATTTTCATTGTTTTTCATTTCCTCCTCATGGAATGTTTTGCCAAGTATGTGCTGTAGTGCAGGCCTTCTAGTTGTAAATTCTTTCAAGTTTTGTGTATCCTGGAAGGTTTTTATTTTGTCAGAAAAATAACATCTATATCAAAATTCAATTGCTAATCAAAATTTAATTTTGCTGGGTATGATTCTTGGTTGGCATCTGTTTCTTTCAGAGCTTGGTATATGTTGTTGCAGGATCTTCTTGTAGCTTTCAGGGTCTTGGTTGAGAAATCAGAGATTCCAATTTGTTTCTCCCATATATAATCTGATTCCTTTTTCTTGTGGCTTTTAAAATACTCTGCTTCTCCTGCATGCTAGGTGTTTTCATTATGATGTGCGTTGGTGTTTATCTGTTGTGATTTTGTTCATTTGGTGTCCTGTATGCTGCTTGTATTTGATTTTCCAATTCACTCTACATGTTTAGAAATGTTTTTGATATTATTTCATTGAACAGATTGTCCATTTTTGTAGTTTAGATGTCTATGCCTTCCTCCATCCCAATAGTTGTTAAATTTGGTCTTTTTGTGTTATCTCATTATTCTTGAATCTTCTGCTCCTGGTTTCTTACCATCTTCACTGGGGTCAACTTCATTTTTTCAAGATTATATATTTTGCCTTCAATGTCGGAGGTTCTGTCTTCCAAGTGATCTATTCTGTTGGAGATGCTGCCTATTAAGTTCTTAATTTGGTTTACTGTTTCTTTCATTTCAAGGATATCTGTTTGTTTGTTTATTCAGAATTCCTATCTCCTTATTGAAGGAATCTTTTGCTTTCTGTATTTGCTATGTAGCTCTTTATCAAAATTATCCTCTGCTGCCTGTATTTGCTCTTATATCATACTTTAATTCACAGAAAATTATGTACTTCCTCCACTCCTTCTCTGTTTTTTTCTCCTGATGTTCTGACCATGGATTCTAATAATGTAGCATCTTTGTTTGGGGCACATTCTTCTTGGTTTTTCATGTTGCTCATGAATCGTCTCTTCCATCTCTGTGTTTTCAAGGTTTTACAATCTTTACCCTGTAGGCTTATAGTGTCCCCAATGGGTTCCAATAACTTTCTTTTTAAAAAAAATATTTATTTTTTAATTACATGACAACAGTGGAATGCATTATAATCCGTATTGCACACAGAGCACAATTTTTCATATCTCTGTATAAAAAAGTATGTTCTTGCTAATTCATGACATTATACATGTACTTATTCTTTCTCCATTACAACTCTTATATAACACAATTTTTATATCTGTTTGTATATAAGGTATGTTGGCATCAAATTCAAATTTTCATACATGTGTTTTTGAATAATGATGTTGATAATATTCCACCATTCTTGCTAATCCCCTTCCCCATCCATTTTCCTTTCACCGTCTTCCCTATCTAGAATTAATCTAATCCTCTCATGTTCTCTCTCCTTACCCCACTGTGAGTCACCCCACTGTGAGTCACCCCACATATATCAGAGAAAATACTTAGCATTTGTTTTTTGGTATTGGCTAACTTCACTTAACATAATATTCTCCAACTCCATTCCTTTACTGTCAAACGCAATGTTTTTAATTTTTTTTAGTGCTGAGTAATATTCCATTGTGTATATATGCCACATTTTTTTATCCATTCATCCACTGAAGGGCATCTAGGTTGGGTCCACAGTTTAGCTATTGTGAATTGTGCTGCTATAAACATTGATGTGGCTGTGTCCCTGTAGTATGCTGTTTTTAAGCCCTTTGGGTATAGACTGAGGAGTGGGATAGCTGGGTCAAATGGTGGTTCCATTCCCAGATTTCCAAGGACTCTCCATACTGCTTTCCATATTGCCTGCACCAATTTGCATCCCCACCAGCAATGTATCAATGTGCCTATTCCCCCACATCCTTGCCGACACTTATTGTTTATATGCATAAAAGCTGCAATTCTGGCTGGAGATGAAGTCTTAGCTTTGATTTGCATTTCTCTAATTGCTGTGTTGAACTTTTCATATATATATTTGTTGCTCAATTGTATATCATATTCTGAGAAATGCTTGTTGAGTTCCTTGGTCCATTTATCCATTGGGTTATATGGTTGTGTGTGTGTGTTTGTTGTTGTTGTTGTTGTTGTTGTTTTGTTTTGTTTTGGTGTCAAGATTGAGTTCTTCATATACCCTTGAGATGAGGGCTGTATCTGACATGTGAGTGGTAAGAATTTGCTCACAGGATGTAGGATGTCTCTTCACCTCACTGCTTGTATCTTTTGCTGAAAAGCTGTTTAGTTTTGATCTGTCCACTTATTGATTCCTGGTTTTAATTCTTATGCTATAATAGTCTTATTAAGGATGTCGGGGCCTAATCCAGCATGATGAATATTTGGACCTATATTTTCTTCTCTTCGGTGTAGGGTCTCTGGTTTAATTCCTAGGTCCTTGATCCACATTGATTTGAGTTTTGTGCATGCTAAAAGAGAGGGTCTTAAATTCATTTTGCTGCATATGGATTTGCACTTTCCCTAGTACCATTTGTTGAAAAGGCTATTTTTCCTCCAATATGTTTTGGGTACCTTTGTCTAGTATGATATGTCTGTATTTATGTGGGTTATTCTCTGTGTTCTCTATTCTATACCATTGGTTTACTTGTCTATTTTGGTGCCAGTACCACACTGTATTGTTACTATTCCTCTGAAGTATAGTTTAAGGTGTGGTATAGTGATGCCACCTGCCTTCCTCTTCGAAGGATTGCTTTGTGTCCTCTGGGTCTCTTTGCTTTTCCAGGATTAATTTTTATTTCTTTTTCTATTTCCATGAGGAATGTCTTGGGATTTTGATTGGAATTGCATTAAATCTGTACAGTGCTTTTGATAGCATGGTCATTTTGACAATATTACTTCTACCTATTTAAGAACAAGGTAGAACTTTCTATCTTCTAGGTCTTCTTTAATTCTTTTTCTTTAGCATGTTGTACTTTTCATTGTACAAGGCTTTCACCTCTTTTGTTAAATTAATTTAATCCCTTTCAGTTCTCATTACCTTATTTTCCCCTTCATTATTTCCCCCCAATATTCTCCTTCATCTATTTTATTAATCTATTTATTCATTTATGGTTGATGCTTTCTACATATACAGGAATGTGGAATTCACAGTGGTATGTGTGTATTACATTTAATATTCTCCTTTCCTGTCACTCCCACCCAATCTCCTCATACTCCACTAATCTTTCCTATATATTTATGATATCCAACTCTCCTTTCCCTTTGTTTTGCTGTAGCTGCTGCATGTGAAAGAAAACATTTGACCCTTGATCAGTCTGATTTATTTCACATAGCATGATGTTGTTAATTTCTGTCCATTTAAATTGTGACATTTGTCAATAATATTATTGATAGCTGACTAAAAACTCCATTGTGTGTATCACATTTTATTACTCAATTCATCTATTGGGAACTGCATCCATAATGGGAAGTGCTTCCATAATTTGGCTATGGTGAATTGGGATGCTGGGAAAAAATGTGGCTCTATCTAAATAAACTATTAATTAAAATTACAGATAGCTAATATTCATGGCTACTTGGACATGCTTTTCTGATACAGATATGTCAGGCATAAGAAAACAATTCACTGTTGATCATTATATATAGGCAGTAGCCTATTCAAATAAATTTTTCTCATTATGGAAATAGTGTTATTTATCGGGCAAATATCACTTGCATTTTTGTTTGCCTTTTGAAATCTTTTATTATTTTATAATTATTATTTTTGCTATGGTTTTGACATTTTTCTTGTTCCTCTTATAAAAACTTTTTTTTTCTTCTGGCAAAATATAATTAAAAATCTAATTTACAATTTTTAAGGTTACAATCCCATAGCTTATATAGTAGTCACAATGTTGTAAAACGATCACCAGTGTTTAGTTTCTGATATTTTTATACATAAAAAATCAGTTCCTTCTAACACCTATTTACATTCTCCCAAAGAATTATTTTTAATTTTTGCATCCCTTGTCATTTATAAATCTGTTTTCTTACATTTTTAGATTTGTGTAAATTTTAATACTGGTTTGTTCACTAGACAACGACCTTTAGAAAGATAAAAGACATAACAATTTGTTCCTTATGGCTTTGACTTTTAAGAATGTACTGATACATGGGCTCATCCAGGGCAGGACTATCAGTCTAGATTCCCTAAGGGGGCAGTTTGTACATTTCAGCTACAGTTCTTGGAACCATGGTGTTTGAACAGGAGGAATAATTTGGGGACTTTATGAATTCCAAAGTAAAAAAGGCTGGGCACTAAGTAGAAACAAAGAAAAGTAAAAAAAAATGAAAGTTTAAATAAAAATTATGGTTAAGGTACACGAGGATCATGATTGATTGTTTTAACAGAATGACATTAGAAATTAATGGGGATTGGTAAAAATATTTCAAGTAGAAGTTTTCAGACATTGAAGTTTCTACTACATATAGGAGACACAGAAACCCACTAAATTCTGTGGTTTTCCATGAAAATGACTGAAATATCTGTCAAATGTCACTGTTATCATGGCCTTAGTGGAAACTATTGCATTTGTTTTTGTGCTGCTGTAATCAAACCCAAGGTCTTGCACAAGCTGTACAAATTCTGCACCACTTAACTACAACCATAACTCCATAAAATATTATTGTGTAAATATCTCTAAGTGAAAACCTTACAAGTTATTCTGTATTTATGCATAAATTATATACAATGAGTCATTAATGAATGAATTATAATAAAGGTTTTTTAAGATACATGCTTAAACTATGTAATTCTGTATTTTATATATCAATAATTATAAATCTAAGTATGTACATATGCAGAAGTCTATAGAAAAACAGTTGTAGATAGATACACAAATCTTATCTCCACGGATCTGTATATATTATAGTTTCTAATTATATTATTCTTATTATTGCTCCTTATGAGTTTCTAATATCATTATATGTGATAGTGCCATTTTGAAAATCATTATTTTCTTGTTCAGTATTTTTTAAAAATATTATTTAGTTATCAATGGACCTTTATTTGTTATTAGTTGATATGTGGTGCTGAAGATCAAATACTTCATCTAGTTTCTTCCCATTCAGTTTATAGCATACTTCAAAATACAGAATAGTTGTCAACAGAATAAAAATTCATTAAGTTTCTCATTTATAGATGCTGCTTCTGGCTTTGAATGTTCATGTCAAGGACAAAGCCATATAGAATTTCTGCTATGTTGTCTGACACAAGCTACAAATTTAACATTTTCTTTCAGATAAATGATTTCATTTTTTAAAAGTTGTAAGTTCTGTGACAAATTCATTTCTTTGCATACAGATGCCAAGTTATTCATAATTAATTAAAAATATTATATCATCTCCAGGGAAGTCCTTCCATTTCTTGTATTTTTTTGAGTTTCTTTCTAGACTTTGTTCTATTCCACTAATCTGTTTGTATACTCCTTGCCACATAGCTCACCTTTTGGGTTACTTTAAGTTGATAGTACATCTCAGCATCCAATATTTCAGTCCTGTAAACTTCTTCTACAGAATTGTTGACCACTCTATATGCCTGCCTTCTCCATATAGCCTTTAGAAGCCAATTTTTCAATATTTATGCAAAAACTTGTTAGGATTTTATCATGGTTGTGTTTAATCATTTATTAGAGTTGTAGATAACTAACACTTAATATTGAATGCTCCTTTCTGTGTTTGGTAGTTGTAGGGTCCACCAACTTACAGGAAGTTGATCAGCAGTGTAGATGACATTCTGGGACTTATAAGTGACATCAGACTTATAAGTGACTTATAACTGACTGCAGGTATGTGTCTGTTAACTGGTGAGAATTGTGACTCTGGAAGACTAAGCATTTCCTTTCTTTGCCAAAGGTATCTGAATTGTGTGGACTTTATTTTCTTAGCTGTCCAGAATTACCTCACTCACTTCTTAGGAATGAGCCACAGAAGGCTACAGTGTTACAGTGAGGGTGCTCCACAGTTTGGAAAATATATTTATTCTAACATGTCAGGATTTTTATTTTTTGTGTTTTGTGAACCGTGACTCTAATCATCTACTAACCTGATTTGTCTTCTTGTTGTTGTTCTTTCATGAAATCTTGATACCTTACAATTCCAATTCGCTCAGTTATTTAAACATTTTGCTATTGAAGATTTTTAATTAGTTATTTGTGTAGATGGGTTGACTATGCTCTGGTGTCAAGGTAATTGTTCCAATAAAGTAGCTATGTTTAAGTAATTAGGATGCATCCAAATGCAGAAAACCCGTGTGGACACTTCTGGTGTGTCTTACTGATCTCATCTTCCTTTTGCACACACAGATGTTGACAGTCCTGTGCCTCTTATGACTAATAATTTTATTATGTATTTCTCAAAACCATCGTTTTCCTTGGTTATATTTACTTGGTTGCGTGAGTCTTAAGTAACTTATTGTTACTATTATTTTTCCATTACAATTATATCAAAAGGTATTTTTTCTTTTATTAACCATTTCTTTGCCTCAGTCTTTTGAACACATATGTGCTGTTGTCTGGACCTCTATTGTTCCAATCTTATTCACTCATTGAACTGCTTATAGAACGTGAAATATTTCAAGTTTGTCTTTTCACGAGGTGGAAGTGTCACTTTACATATCTCCAAACGTTAATATTATATGAATATTTTACACATTGGAAATGTGTCATGGATGATACTTGAAACTGATTGTTTTGGGAGCTCAATCTATCTCATGGATATAAAGCAGAGAGAATAGGAACCAGACTGTTTTCAAAAGCTTTTTTACCACTCTTTTTGTCTCCCTTGGGCACAATCTCCTTATGAGAATATCTTTGACGAGTCTGATTTGCATCTGTAATGTCCACCAAATTTCACATTCACTGACAGTAGAAAAGTTAGGAGTTGGGCATTTATTCATTGCTTGGATTACGGTATATATCCTTCACTTCACTCTGATATGGAATACACACACACACACACACACACACACACACACACACACTGTTTTGGACTTATGTATTTTCCTCTGAATTAGATAATGGAACGATAATAGAAAGTATATTTTTACATAATTAAAGTCACTCTCCTACATGACAGTCAGTTCTACTAACTCTTAATTCAAACTAAAAACTAAATAATGGTTTGGTCCATGTGCTATTGATCTACCAATTTTTATTTCAGGAGCCATTGACATTCGGTGATGTGGCCATTAATTTCTCTGAGGAGGAATGGGAATGCCTGCATCCTGCTCAGCAGAATTTATATAGAGAAGTGATGTTGGAGACCTACAGCAACCTGCTCTTTGTGGGTGAGCATAACTTTTCTTCAAAATTCCTAATTATCATTATTTAATTTTCTTCCCTTGAAGTATATATTTTGGGAACTTCTCCACAAGAATGAGTTTCACATTTATACTATCAATAAAGTAGATGGGGTAGTTCTTGGTGCTGACAAAAAAATGTTAGTGATGTTTCTTTTCATCCTTAATCTTTTCCTTTTTTGGCATGATATATATCCTTCACTTGACATATGGTTTCCTTAGAGGAAGGCAGCGATGTCAAATCCTGTGGCCCACATATATTAGAGGACATAATTGAGGTAGAGGAGGAAGCCTAAATTCATTAAGGTTGATTGAGAAGTTGCCCAACAGAAAAGATTTTTAGAAGCCTTGATTTCTTTCTCTTGTTATCATAGAAAACCTGTCCTGTGTTTTGTGCTTGAAAATTACCTAGTCTCCTGCTTTTCCTCCAGTAATGTATCGGAACATTCAATTTAACAACAAAACACTCCCCTTGCCTTGTGAGTGTCAATATTATCTGACAGCACTTCCATAACTTTTTAAAATATTTTTAGTTGTTAATGAATTTCCCATTTATTTATATATGGTGCTGAGGATCAAACCCAGGGCTTCATATATGCTAGGCAAGCACTCTACCACTAGTCTACAACTCCAACCCTTCTTGCATTATTTGCAGGAAATTTTTGCACATTTCTCAAGACCTCTAGGTCAACCCATTGTAATACATTACTATCATAAGTCAGTTTCTCTAATCTTATTTGTACATTTTTTTTTCACTAAAATTTCCTCATCAGAGTTCTTTCTGAATACGTTTAATGGATTTTCTGTGAAATTATCTGCCACAGAATGAATGTCAAGATGGACAAAGATTGCTCTTCTGAGAGATGGTGTAAGTTGTAGTTGAATAAGAGGATTCGTAAAATAATACAACTGTGGATATTTACAATTTGGTTGGTTAATTTTTTCAGTATGTTTTTATTGTGTACAGAGGGTTTCCTCATATCAGTTAATTGCTTTACAAATTAAGATATGCATGACTCTAGTTTGTATTGCCAATCATATTATATATACTTTTGCTTGTATAAATATTAAGCCTCTTTTGTCTATGACTTTTGTATTTTATCTTGGTTGGCTTTTCATTCTGCCCATGTACTTAGAAATTGAAGTTTTCTATATGTAAATGTAATGGGATTGATGGCAGTGATACTCGAATGCTGAACTACACCCCAAACTCCTTTTCATTCATATTTGGAGAGAGGTTCTCACTAAGTTATTGAGGATGTCTTGAATTTGCAATTCTTCTGCCTCGGACTTCCTAATAGCTGAGATTACATGCATTGCCATCATTTGTATATTGATTAGTTTGTTCATTTTTATAGGATAAAGACATTAATAAATAATAAAGACATTATTTTAAATGTAGCTTTTTGAGAAATATTGCAATTTTCTTTTATGAAATTTTGTAATTATTATTATAATAAAAACTACAAAATAAATCTTACTGCCTCCAAAATTTTAAATATACAGTTCAGTAACATTAATTCAAATTGTTATGCAATATATCTTTAAAAAGTTTGCATCTCAAAAAAAAAAAACAACAACAACAACAAAAAAAACAAAACAAAAAAACAACAACAATGCCTAGGAAGCAAGGGCTGATTTCTGTCTCCCCATCCAAAACCATTCTCTTTTGTTCAGAAAGCTGCTTCTTTAGTTTAGAGATGTCATGTTCTAGAATTCTTCAGTATTCTTTCTGTGACATTTCAGTTAACCTAGTGTACATACATTTTGTAAAATATATAATTAGAATAAATTCCTTGACTTCAAAGTTTTATTGTTTCTATATTTCAAATGGGCTCATCCATTCTTTTCAGGGGATATTTGGTTTGCATCCCCCATGATGGCTCTGTTGAATAACATTGTAACAACACTGATGTGTAATGTTTTTAATTTGCTATTGATGTGAGGGCTTATTGCCACACTCACTAAGAACTCTGTTTACCTAACTCCATGTCTGCATTTACAATTGAATGCTGTGACTTTTAGTATATTTTTTAACAGGGAAAAGTCTTCTTATTTGTATTTTGGGGGATATTCATATAATTTAACAGATTTCTCTGCAAAAAAAAAAAAAAAACCTTTTTAACAATGCGAGTTTAATGAATATTACCTGGAACCTCTAGTTAACTTCAAGTATTATAAACATCTTTTAATTTTTATCTTTCAATTCTTGAACAACAGCATGCCCAAGAGTGTCCAATCAACTGACACATATTGGGTGATTTTTGAAAATCCCTACCACTTTTGACTTCAAATATTTATTCCATGTTGGTTAAAAAATAGCTATCACTTAAATATTTATTAACCCTTTTTAATACATAAAATTGGTCTATCCAGCATAATGTCCCATTTGTGATTAAGAACAGGGATTATATAAGTCTGAAAATATTTTGAAACTATTGTAAAGTCTTATGCTTTGCCATTACCACTTTGCTTCACTGTATTTCCCTTTTCAGTAAGTGGGGATTGATGTCTTTTAGTATGACAGTGATTCTTGGTGTACATTCAACTCTCTCAATGTTTACTTTGTGTGTTTGGAACGTAGGATGTTTGTTGTGAATGTATTTACTCTTAATTCAGAACCTAGGGAAAGGTTCCTTTTCTCTATTTTGCCTCTTTTCAAAGGTTATTTTTAAATTTAAAACGTCTTCTGTGTCCTATTACTGTCTTAAACTATGTTTTGTGTACAATAATTTAGACAGCTCAGATTGTGTTCAGTCACCTTTGTATGTGTCCTTCTTATATACTCTTGCTTTTCGTGTATGTGTGTTTTTAGATTTAGAGTATCCTGCGGACTAACAACAGTTGTAATTTTTAGATTTAATTCAGATACCAAGGTTTGTTTTGATCAGAATTTTGTAATCTTGCATTTGGCAACAAAAAGATCTAAAAACTGAATTATCTCCTTTGCATACTTTGTATGAGTTTCAACTTGACTTCACTTTATTAAAAAAATGAATATATTTATCTGTCCTTTCAAAATTATATTATTGTTACAGATATATATGCCTATTTACACTTTTGTTTTTATGCTTCTGTCTTTCAAATTCTATTGCAAAATTACATATTTTTCGACCCATCATTACAATACAATAGAATTGTTTGTGCCATATGTTTAAAATTTCATATGACTTGTGTTGCTGGGCACACTTACATTTTAGTATGAAGGATTAACTTCCATACTTGTGGAGAACAGCTAGTGTTGATGAGTAGTGTGTGCATTTTTATATCTTTAAAGACATCATTTTCCTTCTCTTTTAAAATATATTAGCTGTGAATATAATGTCTTGGTTGATAATTTTATTCTTTCATTTTTTGAAAATAGCCCTGAATTCCTTTCTGTGTTGTGAAGTTTCAACTAAGGATTTCACAATTATATAGTTACACATTTCTAGGTGACCCATCTTTTTCTCTTGGATGCTCTCAATATTCTGAGTTTAAAAACTTAGTTTAATACCTGCTTTAAGTCTTTACAACTTGGTGATAATTGAGTTGCTTGGATGTTTTATTTTTATTATTTTCTGGGATGTGTTTATTAGTACTAGAAAGAAAACTTAAGGATTATGTCCCACTTTTCATTTTTTTTTCATTTTACTTTGGCTGGCCTTGAAATTTTGCTCCTTCTTGCTCAACCTCCTATGTTGCTGTGTCCTCCTTGACACTTTCAGACTTTTTCTAAAGAAATTCTTTCAACACACATTTTCTGCTTATTACTATTAACAATTCTTGACTAATTTTTATTCTGTTTTTGTGTGTTGGTTTAGTTCAGTAAACTTCATTTAAATGATAATTTACTATTCCTTTGGATTAATTCATAACTTTTCTTACAGTTGACTTAGCTGTGTTTTTTTCTGGTGGTAAGCAGGTACCCCTTTTTTGAACAGTCCCCAAATATTTGCATGTTTCATATTTTTTTAATGAAGCAGAAGAAAGTTGGTAAATTTTTAAAATATATTGTGAAGGAGGAAAGGCTATGTGTAACACAATGTATTTTCCTCTACTGTATTATTCTTCACAGGAATGTACACATCTTGGATACTGTGAACAGTAAGATGATTTGAAAATTTCTCAATGTATTTTTCTGTGTAGATTTTTCTTTGATTCATATATATTTCTGCCATAACAATGGACTTGGATTTAATAATCCACTCCCCTGCTGATATTCCTTAATTGCTGTAGTTTCCTATGTTTGCAAAATACAGTAAGTAAACATGATTGTTTTTTATTTAATTTTTATTTATTTCAGCCATGACTTCTCATCATCCTCGAGAAATTTTACCAGAGCAAGGAATAAAAGAGAGAGAGAGAAGATGTGGAAAGTGTGACCTTGACTATTTACAACTAAGAAAACAATGGGAAAATATAGGTGAGAGTAAAGTTCAAAAATTATATTATAATGGACAAAACCAATTAGTAGTCTGTATTTGCAATAAAAATTTTATAGCCAAAATACACCATAAACAATTAATGTCTGAATAATTAATGTATTCCTATTAGTATTAAGGATGGATATATATATATATTCTTAAACATATATATATATATGTTTAAGAATATATCCACAGCCATTTTTGATGACTATATTTCCTCTGAAAGGAAATGTGGAAAATTTGAAAAGATATCTGGTCCATGCATAAGTTTTTAACTTAGCCAATTATAAATGTAGCACTGAGATAAACTTCCCATCAAACATTTGCAGAGAGACAATATTTAAGACAAATTTCTAAAAGTGATTCTTTTGAGAGTTTCCTTACAAAATGTCCATTTTTTTTTCTGTAACAAAACAAATGGATGATATAAAGAATTGTAGACAGGTTTCTACTTCCCCACTAATGCTCAATGACAATTCTGATACAGATTTCTGGAAAGTGCACTATATAGATAATGCTATGAGTAACACCATTAGCCATGTCTCTACCCTGAGTAATTACCAGGATATTTACATTGATGATAAAAATTATGAATATAGAGAAACTCCTAGTAATTTTGTAAAAACAATTTAAAGATGAAAAATGTGGAAAAGTCTTGATTCAGTGCTCCAAAACTATTACTCATCCAAATATTTGTAGTCAAGACAAAACTTGCAAGTGTAAGGTATGTGAAAATGCTCTTAATCACAGTGCAGAGCTTGCTCAATACAAGAGAATTTATAGAGAATGAGAGCCCTATACTTTTATAGAAAATATCAAAGCATCAGCTTGCTCAACATCTTCTAAACACAGTAGATACTATGACAGTGATAAACCCTATAAATTTAAAGAATGTGGAAAAACTTTTAGTGAAACGTTACAACTTGTTAAGCATCAGAGGATTTATACTGAATAAAAGACCTGTAAATGTAAAAAGTGTGGCAAAGCTTTAAAAAATTTTCAACTCTTACTCAACACCAAAAATTTATTCTGCAGAGAAGACCTACAAAAGTGAAGAATGCAACACACTCAAAAACTTTACTCAACATCACAGTGTTCATACAGGAGATATGCCATGTAAATGCAAAGAATGTGACAAAACTTCTAATAAAAGCTCCAATCTTATTTGTCACCAGTGGACACACACTGAAGAGATGCCCCACATATGTAAACAACTTTGCAAAACTTTTAGTCAAAAACCAAGCCTTAAAAATCACCAGAGAAATAATACTGGAGAGAAGCCCTACAAATGTAAAGTGTGTGGCAAAAGTTTTAATACAAAGTCAAATCTTGATCGCCACAACAGAATTCATACTGGAGAGAAGCCCTACGAATGTAACGTGTGTGGCAAGAGTGTTAATCAAAAATCATCACTTACACAGCACCAGCGAATCCACACTGGAGAGAAGCCCTACAAATGTAAAGTGTGTGGCAAGAGTTTTAATCAAAAATCATCACTTACTCAGCACCAGCGAATTCACACTGGAGAGAAGCCCTACAGCTGTAAAGAATGTGGCAAAGCTTTTAATAGAATCTCACAGCGTAATTGGCACAAAAGTATTCATACTGGAGAGAAGCCCTACAAATGTAAAGTGTGTGGCAAAAGTTTTAATACAAACTCACATCTCTATTGCCACAACAGGATTCATACTGGAGAGAAGCCTTACAAATGTAAATTGTGTGGCAAGAGTTTTAATCACATATCATCACTTAATCATCACCAGCGAATCCACACTGGAGAGAAGCCCTACAAGTGTAAAGAGTGTGGCAAGAGTTTCAGTCAAAAATCATCACTTACTCAGCACCAGAGAATCCACACTGGAGAGAATCCCTACAAATGTAAAGAATGTGGAAAAAGTTTTAATCAAAAAATAGTACTTACTCGGCACCTGAGAATCCACACTGGAGAGAAGCCCTACAACTGTAAAGAATATGGCAAAAGTTTTCATCGCAAAACATCACTTACACAGCACCAGAGAATCCACACTGGAGAGAAGCCCTACAAATGTAGAGAATGTGGCAAAGCTTTTAATCAAAAATCAATACTTACTCGACACCAGAGAACCCATACTAGAGAGAAGTCCTATAAATGTGAAGAATGGCAAACCTTTTCAAATTGAAGATCATATCTTACTAAACATTGTAGATTTTATAATGGAGAGAAGTTTTACAATGAAAACATTGCATCAGGGTCTTTAAGGATGAATCAACCCTTATTTCACAGTAGTTCAACACTATTTCATACCAGAGATATGATAGCACAGAAAACATACAAGTGTAAAATAGGTGTCAGAGTCTCCAACAGTTGTTCACACCCTACTCAGCACCTCAGAATTCATACAAGTGAGAGGACGTGCGGAAAAATTTTTGCAAAGCTTTTGGCCATTGATCAAACATTTTTAAAACACTGGAGGATTTATAGCATATAGAAACCCAAAGAATGTGTCCAAGACTGTATTCAAAATTCTGACCTTTTTGAATTTCTGACCTCATATCTGTAGCAAATATGGAATAGCATTTGTCCAAAGTGTGTACCTTAGATAACAGCAAAACATTTACAAAAACACCTTGACAAATATAAAGATTGTAGTAAGTTTCTTATCTATAGCCCATCCCTTGAAGTATTTGGGACCTAGTTGGAAAAAATCATTTAACTGTAGAAAATGGGTAATTGCTTTTGACATTTGCTGAAAAATTTCTTAACATCTTTAGCTGATATTGTAGAAATAAGAAAATACAAGTATAGAATTGTTGATCCCCAAAAGGAAATAATTTTAGTATAAATCAACAATTACTAAAGAGTCTCATTTTTCACAACTGGAGAAATAATAATAACACTAAGAGTCGATTATTTCAGAAGTCTCTTAAGATTTATATGAAATTTAAAATTAAAATTTTTAAGAGCCTCTTAATCTTAGGGGCACTTAATCAGTAAACCACATCCTCAGATTTTTTCTTTTTTATTTTGAGAGAGGTTTTACTAAGTTGTATAGGGCCTCACTAATTTATGGAGCCTGACTTTGAACTTGCAAAGCTTCTCATGTCCCTAGGGTTATGGCATGGCCCACCATACCCGTTTTAAAGAGCATTTTTACTTATATTTTATTACAGATGCAATTTGTTACTAAATAAAGTGTGAATTTCTTAATGTTAACCTTGTCATGCATTTAATGATATTAGGTCACACATCTCCCACTATTCACTTTGCTAATGGATCGATGCAATAGTAAAACATTCTATTGGGTAAATAATAGTATAACATCTCCATTAATTATTTCATATGTTTAATCAAGTATTATTTGGAGAATATTATTTATATAAATTATATACTCTCTTGTTTGTAATTATGGGAAAATAAAGAGAGTTATAAGAAGGACCTAGGGATACTAAAATAATGCCCAGATATCCCTAGTTTGAATTATGAGTTTAACATTTCACTTTATAGAGTAGCAGTACACCCTAAGGGATGTACAACTCCGGAGAGATATACAAGCTCCCAATTAGAGAGAGGAGAAAGACCCAAGAGACTAGGAGCCAATGTGTGTATTCAGGCAATAAAGGAGGGTTGCTGAAGGGGGAAATAGTCTTAATGTTTCCTGGGGAATCCACATGGTCCATAGGCCCATCCTGCCTCTTGGACTGAAGAAACCATGCAGTTCCTCATGAATTCTATGAGGTTCATCACTGAGGTGACTATACTCTCCTCTAGTGTAGGAAAAACATCACAATTTGGGACCACTTCTTTAGTTTTGGATACCCAGTAGAAAAGTGTAACTAGAAACATGTAAAATGATGACTGTAAAAAGAAAAAGACATACTATAGGAGCATTTATGTCCCCACATTTTTTATTTCATTATATATTTTGATTTTGTAGAACCTTTGGTTCAACAAAATAATTTAAAATATAATGTTTGTTATACTTATTGGATTATATGATAGATAGCATGTGTCATGGTCTCCCAGAACCCTCTGCAACCCAGTAATTATAAGTTACTATAAACTAACCGTGTCCCTCCTCAGATCTTATAGCTCCAAGAGCCCATGACACCACAGAGAGAGAAACACAATTTTGATTCAAATAAACCTCTAGTCTCTAATCTACAAGTCCTGATCAAAAATTAAAAACACAATATTCTCTTCATATGTGAGCCTTTTGGGTCAACAAAACACCACCCACCAACATTTCATTTAACTTTATTTGAAAAATAAATGTTGAAATATAATGATAAGTTCTAGGAGAATAATATTCACACCATTCTTTATTCCAAAGGGTAAATCTCTAGGTTTCATGCTTATCTCCATATTATTTTATACAGAAAACTGGCTTAATTTTACATATGAGAGTTTAAACTATTTATAAGGCCAGGAGGGAAGATTCAGTCCTAGAGGTCTAAGGAAAATACTAAAGAACTTCCCTTTTCTTGATTGAATGATGTCTGCAATCCTTAATGAAACAGATAAAGAATGCTGATTTCTCAATGCAACTGGCTGGGTGGCTCACTCATTGGAATCCCAGTTTATTTAGTCATCTCAAGGCTATCACTCCCTCCTCTAGGATCTGATCTGTTCTTGGGAGGACTTGGTGTCCTTCAGGGGATCACCAGGTCATGCAAGGTGTTAGAATGAAGTTTTCTTTGTTTTAACTTGTATTTATTCAACCTCACTTTCAATACAATTTAGAACAAGACTTCAGACTCTCACCTGTGGAGAGGATGCTCTGCCCAGCACTTCCCAGTCAGGACCCTGAACAGGTCTTTGGGACTCCCCAGTACATAGGTTCAGTGGTTGGGTTTTCCTAGTCTGGCAATACACTTGCCTGTGTCTTTCACTTTTGCTTTCTCTCTTGCTTTCATAGTATTACTCAAGGAAACACTGTCTTGTGTGAAGAGAGTGTTTTCCTTATCTATTGGATCTGACCTGTGAAGTTGAGCTGCTGCCCACATACTGAATGTCACAAACACATGTATGTGTTATCAGTAAGTAGTGTATCTTTCAACTGCATGATTTTTTATTGCATGGGGGAGGAAATTGAGAATGCTTTGAGTGCACACAGCACTATTAATAGTATAACACTGCTATGTAATGTTTCCTCTATGCTCAACTTGTTAGTATTGTTCTTATGCTGCTTTGTAAAACAAATAGAAAAGAGATGTAAACCAAAAATTTTGTGATTATAGCTAGTTGCGCAGACTGACTTGGGCAACTCTATTTACCATTGTTGTTTTGTATGGACTCAAGGTACTCTTTTATACTTTTATTTAACCTTAATGACATTACCATTCATTGAAGAGTTTTTAACTCACAAACCTTCTCAGTATACAAATTATCCCTTGTCATTTCTAAAATTCATTAGTCTTTTTAGGTGTACATGATAGTAGATCAAATTTTGACGTATTATACATGGAGTAAAACTCATTTTAGTTAGCATAATATTCTTGAGGTGTACATGGTGTGGACCTTCCCTGGTGGTGTATTTATATATAAACATAGAAAAGTTGTGTCTGATTCATTCTACTGTCATTTGTATTTCTATTCCCCTTTTCTTCCCTTCAATCGAACTTTGTCTAATCCACTGAATTTCTATTCTCTCCCCCTCCCTTGTTGAGTGCTTTAGCATCACTATATATTATGTATTATATGTAATGTCTGTTTCATTCTACTATCATTTCTATCCCCATATTCCTTCCCCTCTCTGCACTCCTCTCTACTTAATCAAAACAACTATTCTTCCCCACCCCCATTGTGAATTAGCATACACTTATTGGAGAGAACATTTGGCCTGTGTGTTTGTGTGTGTGTGGGGGGGGTGGATTATTTCACTTAGCATGATATTCTTCAACTCTATCCTTTTACCACCAAATGGCACAGTTTCATTCATCTTTAAAGCTAAGTAATATTCCATTGTTGGGGGAAATTATATATATATATATATATATATATATATATATATATATATATATACACATATATATATATATAAAATCACATTTTATTTATCCATTCATCTGTTGAAGGAAACATAGATTGGTTCTATGGTTTATCTATTGTGAATTGTGCTGCTATAAACATAGGTACAGCTGTTTACCTGTAGTATGCTATTTTTAAGTCCTTTGGGTATAGTCCAAAGAGGGATACCTGGGTCAAATGATGTTTCCATTCTGGTTTTTCAAAGCGTCTCCATACTCTTTCCATGGTGATTGCACCAATTTGGAGTCAATCTCATGAGCAATGTGTGAGTGTTCCCTTTCCCCCACAACCTCACCAACATTTATTGTTGCCTGTATTCTTAATGATTGCCATTCTGACTGAAGTGACCTAAAATCTTAAAGTAATTTTGATTTACATTTTCCTAATTGCTAGATAGGTGAAATGTTTTTTTCATATATTTGTTAATGGCTTGTATTTCTTCTGTGAAGTTGTCTGTTCAGTTACTGAGTCCATTTGTTAATTGGTTTTTGTTGTTGCTGTTTGTTTAATTTTGAGTTCTTTATATACCCTAGACATTAGTGCTTTTTCTGAATTATATGTGGTAAAGATTTGTATAAAATCTGTAGGTTCTTTCTTCACATTATTGTTTCTTTTGCTGAGAAGCAGCTTTTTAGTTTGAATCTATCCCCTTTATTTATTCTTGATTTTTAATATTTGTGCTGTAGGGGTCTTGTTATGGAAGTCAGATTGTGAACCAACATTCACCTCAGATTTTCAAATGGTATCCCAAGTTCATTAATGTTTCAGTTTTATTGTTTCTCTCACTATCTTGCCTTATAGATCTACATGTTCTAAAGAATCATGATATGATCTAGCTTCACATACATGATTTTCTGATGACTATTATTTTTCATTATGTAGCTGCAGATTCTTTAAAATATATATCTACTATTTCAGACTTTAACTAAAGCAAATACATGCCTTGTGTAGGAAATATTACATCAGTAGATCAACATCAAATCTATAATATATATAAATATATATAAAATCATGGCTTCAAATGCATGCACATCCAACCCAGAGCTTGGCCCATAACACTTATTCTATACTAGTTCTACACTTCAGATCTCCATGAAAGTTGTTATAAATCCAAAGCCTGAGACTCACTCCCTAGACATTCTCTTTTGGGGGGTTACGATGATGAAGATTGAACTCAGGGGCACTCAACCCCTGAGCCACATCCCTATCCCTATTTTATGTAGAGATAGGATCTCACTGATCTGCTTAGTAAGTTTTTTTTCACTGAGCCTGGCTCTGAACTCATGACCTTCCTTCCTCAGCCTTCCAATCTGCTGAGATTAGAGGCAAATACCACCATGCCCAGCTCCCCAGAGAGCCTTCTTTAACTGGTTGAAACCCACTTCTTCAGTATTTTTGGCCTAATCCTCACAATTAGCGATGAAATTAGTTTCCTCTCTGTGAAAAATCAGGGCTACAAAGAGATTGGACTCAACAACAACTAATTACACAGCATGTCCACATTACAACAAAGGTGTGGTATGCAATTCTACACCTCTCCAAAGAGATCTTCTTGGCTCCACAAAGTTGGGAGTACTTGCCAACTCTCTGCCATGGCTCATTCAGAAGCCTCCAAGGAAGTGAGTGTATATGAGGGACAGTATTCCAGGTGGCATGTTGGTGATTAGTGGGCTATGCCAGGGAGTAAGGTAGAGCCCAATTCACCAAAGGCACAAAACTTTCATGTGGCTGGTCCAGGATGGGAGCTGCATGAGGGGATACTTTTCCTCCAACCTTGATGTGTCTTTCCTAACAGTTCATATGCTGAAATAGTTGTTCAACGACTTGCACTCTTTTCCTGTTTTATGTTTCCATCTCATGTGGCTTTGGAGGTCTCATGCTTTGGTAATAATTGTGACTTTCTTCTTCAGTTTTCCAACCTCCCTCATCCCATCCATGTGGAATTTCTGTCTGTGTATATGAGTTTTCATTTTATATATTTCCATTTAGTCCAAGTTTGCAATTACCTCTAGAAAAAACAAATTTCTCATTCATTATCATGCCTGTACTTACCCTTCACATGTCGATAATGGCAGTGTTCAAGAACTGTCTTCTGATTTCTACAACTGGAACATAAATGAGTCTGCTTGAAATGACTGTCCTTTCTTTTGACTCCAGATAATGGGGATCCTTTTTAATATAGTGCTTTAGTGCTTTTATGTATATTTATATACAGTACCCAGGAGACTGAGCCTGCTTTTTACATGATTTTCTCTCAGAGAAGATGGAGTTGATCCTGTAGGTTTCTTAGAGCGGACTCCAGCTCAGACTCTGCCTCGGCTCTGACTAGATTCCATCTGCCTGTGATTTCCACAACATGTGACCTATAGGTCTTCCTCTTCTTTTCTTTTTTAATTTTAACATTTCACTTAGAGCTTGAGCCATAGAACTGTTCCTTTGGAAAGGATGACTTACCAAACCATCACTAAACACAAGAAGGTATGCTCCATGTTCAAACTAGGAAAGAGGGGCCCATCACATACTTCAGGGCTTCGGGGAAATTATGGGGGTGCCAAGAGTCCCTCACATCAAAGTAGAGGCATTATAAGTTGTGGGACAGGTTTGGACTAATTTGATTTTAGGATCATAATTAGAGTAATTTAATTTTCCTTATCAACATCAGAAAACAATCTCAATCAAGATCCTTTTCCAGATATGTCCAGAAAACTTTAAGGGTTTGAAGCCCAGATCTCTTGGATTGCTGTTATCCATCAGAGAAGACAATAAAATTAAGAGAAATGACATGTCCCACTGAGGAAGCCACAGTTCTGTGTTCTCCAGTAGAAACTTCTTGCCTTTCTATAGATATTAAAATTACAAATCTGTAGAGACAGAACTTAAACACATCCTTTCCATAAAACTTACAAGTGTTTGTGCTCTGCTCAGCTTATTCAGATGACAAAGTACCTCTGTGTCCTCAGATGCTGAGTTAGTGTGGATTCTAAAAAGGGCAAACATGGAGGGAAATGAATTTCAATAGATGGGGTAGAGAGAGAAGATGGGAGGGAAGGGGAGGGGGGATATTAGAGGATAGGAAAGGTAGCAGAATAAAACAGTCACTAATATGGCAGTATGTAAAAATGTGATGTGTAACCGATGTGATTCTGCAATCTGTATTTGGGGTAAAAATGGGAGTTCATAACCCAATTGATTCTAATCTATGAAATATGAAATGTCATGAGCTTTGTAATGTTGTGAACATCCAATAAAAAAAGGGGCATTAGAGGAAGAAATTCAGTCTACTAGTGAGTTTTCCCAGTAGCTTCTTTGCTTCTCAAAGGAGCAAACATCTTTAGAATACAATATGCTCATTACACCATACCGAACATGGTCCTCTGGGCTTATTAGAACAGTTGGAGCCCAGAGGACCATGTTCTGTATGGTGTAATGAGGATATTGTCTTCTAAAGATGTTTGCTTCTTTGAGATCCTGCTAAAATGAGTCAATTTTTCTTATAGGGAATGTCAGTTTTACTTCTTCATTTTTCAATTTAATAACATCATGGGACATAACTTACATATGGTATGTCATGTAGAGATTTTAAACACTACAGTTTGTATACTTATTACCAGGAAATTAATAAGTTTTAATATTTTGATTGATAATCATGCTTTGGTCATCATCATAACTCATAGAACAATTATTGTTTGAGTAATTGTACATTTTGAAATCTTTAGAGGGAAATGAGGTTCTATGTTCAAAACCTCATTTTATAGAATGGAATCTCACATGGTTAAGAACTTTCAGTTGGTAAATGTCAACAAGGAACCGTGATCAGAAGGAAGTACATTAAATATTTTAGAAAATCAAATAAATGTGCTGGTAAGTTCCAATTCATGGTGCCAAATTATAGGCTTATGAATATAATTCACAAGAATTTGGAAGAATATTTTTATGTATTAATCTATTCTGTTTTAATCACTAAAAACCTTTTGTAATATCTAATAATGGAAATGTGTAAATTCAATTTTGCTTAGAGGAACATTCAGGACACTTTAAATCAATCCTGTCCTGGTCACTTTCAAATTTTTTTCCAAAATTCACTTTCTCATGTCATTAGCATGCACAGATAAATGTAACGCTAAGACACACAGAACAAGATAAAGCAGAAAAGGTGAAAGGAGAACTTGACTCTTCCATCACAACATCAGTCAGGGAAAAGAGACCCTCCTGCAGGAGCCTGTGGGTTTCCCAGTAAGTAGAGATTGGGGTCTGCAGAGAAGTACACGGGCTCTCTCATCCCTTAGGAGCTTCACAGAACAGAGTAGAGGAGAGTGTGGCTGTGGAGTCTCTAATCAAGACCTCCAGAGACCAATCAGGAACCTGGCCTGATTTTATTGTGCAGTTACCATGTATATGTACTCAGGTAGTGCCTAAGCAAAACATACGCAGCCACCAATGCAATGTCTGCTAACTGTCCTTGTGGTGAACAATCAAAGAGTGGGTGTTCAACACATGGCCTCGTGCCCAGAGCTGTGCCAAGGTGGTAAGCAATTTGCCAGTCACATGCCTAGTATGGGGAGTGGCCTGCCACGCAGACGCCATTAACCTATGCCCTGTATGCAGTACTCCAAGCACTTGTGCCCACATTGCGGCACCTCTGGGGCTTCTTCTTTCTTGACTTTAAAGAACAATTTCTCTTCTAGTTGCTTTTCTCAGGAGAAATTTAAAATGATAGTAATATAAATATTATAGATATAAGTGTGAATCCTGAGCTGTATTTTAAAACCCTGAAAATTCATAAAAGCAAGCCATGGTTCTCATATCTACTTTTCACAAAGAGCTGCCATTCATTCAGTCAATTCTTGCCCAGGGTTTGCTCATCATGTTACTGGAGGGTGTGTTTTGCAGCAGAGGTGCTGGGTGATGGTGATGCCATCTCTGCGGTGTCCATCATTTCTCCCTAGTGCTCTTCATAGATTCCCAGCACACAAAGAGCCACATGTAAGAGGTTTCTGCATAGGCTGACATCAGTCCCAAGCCCACTTCTTGAAGCAAGACCAGTCTCAATTCTCCATCTCCCTTTTATCTGTTAGTGAACACCCAGAGGACATGGGGAGGGTTGGAAGTAGTGGTGAAGCTGAGCTGAGTGATGAGGACAACCCCAAGCTGTAAGTTGGCACATGTGTTGTTAGGGGTGACAGATCCTATTTTCTCACCCCTTATGAACAGCATGGGGCTCACACTGCATATGGGAGAAGAGATGTTTCTTCCTCTGACTTTCACCATGGAATGTGCCCACCCAGAGGATCCAAATAACCCTAACTTACAGTGGGGTGTCCTTCTCCTATAATTCTCTCTACTTCTGTCCTGAGCACCAGCTCGTGTCCACTGCCTGAGCAGTCCTCACTAGATGGTTGAAACACAGATGATGGTGCATGTGTCATACAGCCACCCCTGACTTTAGTGACAGCACCATATCTAACATGACTCCTTCCTGGATCCAGATACTAGAGGGAGTCTTTACTATCAGCTCTAAAAAACAAAACTTCTGATTTTTTTTTGAAAATTTCTTTTTAATGTGTGATCTGTTTTTTCTCATCTCCTCACTTGGCCTTTCCTTCTTCTTACCATATGTGAATTCTTCAAATGTAACCTATTTCAGAAATCTGTGTTAGATTCCCTGTGATTTACATATCCTTCCACACAGAATGCCCACTCTAGGGGGCAGCTTGATTTCTTCAGTGCATAAAGGACATGAGTGCCCCGTACAATAGGGCATCCGTGGACGAAGCTGGAAGTATCACTCTGTAGACCCTTGTTTGAGGGGTGTTTTTCAGATTACCTCCTTGATGTCGAGAGCTTGTGTTATGTCTCATGATCTCCTGGACTATGTTGTGCGAGGCATAATGTGCACAGCTGGGAAGGTACATAGCTCAGGATTTCAGTCATCCATGAATCATTCCCATTCTCCAGGATGCTTCCTAACAACAATGGTACCTTAGCATGGACATTACTATAGATATTTCTTCACAACACTACCATGGTACGTTTACACAATTTTAATCATACTTGATGCACATCATTTAGTGATTATTGTGGTTCAAAACTGGAGCTAGCAGAATGACCATACTGTGCTTTCTCCTAGCCACCACCTGTATGAAAATTAGTTCTCCTCATTATTGCATGAAATTGTGTCCCTTTCTTTGAAGCATACTATCAGGAAAGGGTCTAAGTTCTTCCCAATGCTGATACAGAAATTTACCATCAGAAAACAATTTTCCAACAGTTTCAAGGCAATGAACAATCTATTCATGAGTTCTTGACTATTACTGCAAATTCATAGCACCTGCACACTCCAGTTTGTATGACTGCAGATTCCTCAGCTACACTGACCTTAAATTCATCCAATGGCCTGGAGACCCACATGATTAAAACATGTCATTTATTGAGTGTTAGAAAAGTTGGATTGTGGAAGATTCAAATGTTTAAAATGAAGCAGATTCTGTGTGTCACAGAAAAGTGATAGAATGCAGTTTTTGGTTTTAAATTTCACATTTGTTTTTGTTGTTGAAACAAGGCAATTTTAAAACCCTCCTCCTTTCCTTTTTACCACAGATTGAACCCAGGACACTTAGTCATTAAACTATCTCACCAGCCATTTTTTATATTGGGGAAAAATATTGCTAAGTTACTGAACTTTGGCCTTGCAATCCTCTTACTCCTGAGCCAATGGGATTGCAGGCATTCAGGTACATCTAAATCAATTTTTAAGTTATTTTTTTACATGATAATATAGATCAATTTAAGCCTATACTGTAAAAATATTTATATAATATTGGACTTACATAAAATAAATTCATAAGAATTGGCATATGATATTTACATATAGATCTCACCAAAAATAACTAAGGCCTAGTGATTAAATGTGAACCCTAATATATTTGAGGGGTACCAGGTATTAAACTCAGGGGCACTCAAACATTGAGCTACATCCTCACTCCTATTTTGTATTTTATTTAGAGACAGCATCTCACCAAGTTGCTCAGGGCCCTGCTGTTGCTGGATTTGAACTCAGCATCCTCCTGTCTTAGCCTTACAAAGCACTGGGATTATAGTTTACAGTTTTTAAATTTATATTCTTTTTTTCTGGATTTACCATGGGAGACTGTCTTTTTCTAGTGATTTTTCATATTTCACAAATCGTGTATGTTTGCACTCATATGTTGAAGCTGAGAAAGTTGGTCACAAAGAACCACAAAAGAGAAAATCTTTTTATATCTGTTATAAGAGTCAGTTGGCAAGGAGTGCCAAAAAGCAGTTAAGAAGGAAAAGTAACTCTTAGGTTTTATACCCCATAATTTGAACTGTATAAGTAATTTTTAGACTGTGGACATTCTAAAAAGAGTTCACACGTTTCAAACATCAAAATGATATTTTAGAAGGTAGAAGTTGCACAGATTTGATCACTACACATGTTAAATTAAAATGCTGGATCCTATATGAAGATACAAATTAAAAATTAAACAATAATTAACACTTCAAGTAGCAAAAATAAACAAAGATGGCTGGAAATACAAATCATGACTCAATAATAGCCTTAAATGTTAGTGGCTTAAACACACCAATCAAAAGACATAGGCTAGTAGCCTGGATTAAAAAAAATCCAACCATATTCTGCCCCCAGGAGACTCAGGAAAAGACAGACTGAAGGTGAAAGATTGGGAAAACACATACCACTCACATGAACCTTGAAAGCAAGCAGGGGTCTCCATACTTATATTAAATAAAGTAGACTTCAAGCCAAAGTTAATCAAAATAGATAAAGAAGAACATCTCATACTGCTCAAGGGAACCATACACCAACAAGACATAACAATCATAAATATATATGCCCCAAACAATGGGGCACCATTGTTCAAACAAACTCTTCTCAATTTCAAGAGTCATATTGACCACAACATAATCTGGGGTGACTTTAACACACCTTTCTCACCACTGGATAGATCTTCCAAACAAAAGTTGAATAAAGAAAATATAGAGCTCAATAACACAATAACTTAATTCACATATATAGAATATATATCAGACTGGAGGAGGAAGCTCGGCACCATGCCAGGCCAGAGGGAGGAGGAAGGCCGGCCCCGCCCCAAGTGCTAGTCTGGAGGAAGCCCATCAACCCTTAAAACCCCAAATCAAACTTTTAATCATTTAATATTAACAGTTTTCCCATTTTGTTTCCATGATCTTTTTGCATTTTATTTTCACCTTTACTTTTTGCATTGCAGTGAACAATTCTTTTGTTAATACTTTCATTTAGATTATTTTCCTATATTTGTGATTTTAACACTGCTCGTTGCTACTGTATATAATTTAAATGATTTAATGTTGACCATGAAATTATTGAACTAATTCTTAGGTTTCATTAGTTTATGGAAATTGCTTAGAAACATTATAAAAATAATAATATCATCTGCATATGCTATTTGATTTTTGATGAAAATCCTGTTTAATATTCTCAAACAATATTTAGAAGTCAGAAAAGCAAATATTTTTATCTTTTTCTAAAAGTAAATTGTGAAACACTTCAGTTCACACCTTTAAATATGAAAACAGTTCATAGCTGCCCTTAAGTGGATTGAAAAAGAATTTTTCTCTGGTCATAATTGGCCATAAGTTTTTCTTTGCATACAGATGCCAGGGTGTTCATAATTCATTAAGATGTTTATATCATCTCCAGGGAAATCCTGCCATCTCTTGTGTGTTTGAGTTTATTTCTAGGTTTTCAGTTCTATTCCACTTATTTGTTTGTAT
This sequence comes from Spermophilus citellus, assembly GCF_964194105.1. NCBI lineage: Eukaryota > Metazoa > Chordata > Mammalia > Rodentia > Sciuridae > Spermophilus > Spermophilus citellus. Next base: position 409,851 of record NW_027672946.1, on the reverse strand, counting down.
ACTCTTTGCCACATATCTCACCTTTTGGGGTACTGTAAGTTCATAGTAAATCTCAGTGTCAGATATTTCAGTCCCATAGACTTATTCTACAGAATTGTTGACCATTCTATATGCCTGCATTCTCCATATAGCCTTTAGAAGCCATTTTTTTTTATATTTGTGCAATAGGTTGTTACGATTTTATCATGGTTGTGTTTAATTCATTTACTAGAGTTATATATAGCTTATATCTTAATATTGAATGCTTCTTTGTATGTTTGGTAGTTGTAGGGTCGCCCAATTTACAGGAAGTAGATCAGCAGTGTAGATGACATTCTGGGACTTATAAATGACATCAGAATTAGGTGAAAGACTGCAATTTTGAGACCCAAAGTAGTGACACTTGTGCCAACCAGTGTCAAAAACATGTTCTTTTTTAAAAAAATATTTTTTAGTTGTTGATGAACCTTTATCCTTTATTTATATGTGGTGTTGAGGATTAGACCTGGTGCCTCACACATGCTAGGCAAGTTCTCTGCAACTGAGCCACAACCCCCATTTGATTTTCTGCAAATTCACCTATTTTCTTCTAGATAAATAAATTTTAAAGAACATTGTAGGTGAGGACTTTAAAATGACTCCAACTATGGGTCTGTTAACTGGTGAGAATTGTGACTATGGAAGACTAACCATTTCCTTTCTTTGCAAAAGGGATCTGAAATGTGTGGACTTTACAAAATTATTTTCTTGTCTGCCCAGAATTACCTGACTCTCTGCTTAGGAATGAGCCACAGAAGGTCACAGTGTTACAGAGAGGGTTCTCCACAGTTTGGAAAAAATATTTATTCTAACATGTCAGGATTTTTATTTTTTGCTTTTTGTGAACAGTGACTATAATCATCTACTAACCTGATTTGTCTTGTTGTTGTTCCTTTCATAAAATCTTGATACCATACAATTCCAATTGGCTCAAGTATTTAAACATTTTGCTATTGAAGATTTTTAATTGGTTATTTGTGTAGATGGTGTTATTATGCTCTGATGTCAAGGTAATTCTTCCAATAAAGTAGCTGTGTTTAAGTAATTAGGATCCATCCACACGTGGAAAACCCGTGTGGACACTTCTGGTGTGTCTTACTGATCTCATCTTCTTTTTGCACACAGAGATGATGACAGCCCTGTGACTTTTTATGACTCCTAATTTTATTATGTATTTCTCAAAGCCACCATTTTCCTTGGTTATATATCCTTGGTTGTATGAGTTTTAAGTAACTTATTGTTACCATTATTTTTCCATTACAATTATATTAAAAGGTCTTTTTTCTTTTATTATTCATTTCTTTGTCTCAGTTTTTGAACACATACATGCTGCTGTCTGGGCCTCTATTGTACCAAATTTATTCACTCGTTGAACTGCTTATAGAACTTAATATTTCAAGTCTGTCTTTTGTCTCCAAACATTAATACTTTATGAATATTTTACACATTGCAAATGTGTCATGGATGATAATTGAAACTAATTGTTTTGGGGAGCTCAATCTATCTCATGGATACAAAGCAAAAAGAATAACTCCCGGACTGTTTTCAAAAGCTTTTTTACCACTTTTTGTCTCCCTTCTCATGTCCCTAGGGTCACAGGCATGGACCACCACGCGTGTTTTACAGAGCATTTTTACTTATATTTGCCTTACAGATGCAATTTGTTTTTAAATAAAGTGTGAGTTTCTTAATGTTAACCTTGTCATGCATGTAATGATGTTATTAGGTCACACATCTCCCACTATTCACATTGCTAATGGATCGATGCAATAGTAAAACATTCTATTGGGTAAATAATTCTATATCATCTCCATTAATTATTTCATATGTTTAATTAAGTTTTATTTGGGGAATATTATTTATGTAAATTATATACTCTTTTGTTTGTAATTATGGAAAAATTAAGTTATAGGAAGGACCTAGGAATACTAAAATAATGCCCAGATATCCCTAGTTTGAAGTACGACTTTAAAGTTTCACCTTATAGTGTTGCAGGACTCCCTAAGGGATCTACAACTCTGGAGAGTTATACAAGCTCCCAGTTAGGGAGATGAGAAAGACCCAAGAGACTTGGCGCTAACGTGCATATTCAGGTAAAAGAGGAGGGTTGCTGAAGGGGGAATTAGTCTCAAAGTTTCCTGGTGAATCCTCGTTATGCACAGGCCCATCCTTACTCTTGGACTGAAGAAATCATGCAGTTCCTCATGAATTCCATGACGTTCATCACTGAGGAGACTAGACTCACCTTAAGTGTAGGAAAAACATCCCAATTTGGGACCACCTCTTTAGTTTTGGATACCCAGTAGAAAAGTATAACCAGAGACATGTAAAATGATGTTTGTAAAAAGAAAAAAACATACTATAGGAGCATTTATGCCCCCACAGTTTTTTATTTCATTATATATTTGGATTTTGTAGACCTTTTTTGTTCTACTTAATAACTTAAAATATAATGTTTGTTATACTTATTGGATAATAAAATAGATAGCTTGTGTCATGGTCTCCCAGACCAGTCTGCAACCAGTAATTATAAGATACTATAAACTATCCCTGTCCCTCTTCAGATCTTAAAGCTCTAAGAGCCCATGGCATCACAAAGAGAGAAACACAATTTTGATTGAAATAAACCTCTAGACTCTCATCTACAAGTCCTGTTCAAAAACTAAAAACACACTATTCTCTTTATATGTGAGCTTTTGGGGTAAAAAAAAACACCTCCCAAAAACATTGCATTTAACTTTATTTGGGAAAATAAATATTGAAATATAATGATAAGTTCTAGGAGAATAATATTCACAGCATTTTTTTATTCCTAAGGGTAAATATCTAGGTTTCATGTTTATGTCCACATTATTTTATGCAGAAAACTGGCTTGATTTTACATATGAGAGTTTTAACTATTTATAAGGCCCAGAGGAAAGAATCAGTACTAGAGGTCTAAGGAAAATACTAAAGATCTTCCCTTTTCATGTGATTGCATGATATCTGCATATCCTTGATGAAACAGCTAAAGAATGCCAATTTCTCAATGCATCTGACTCGGTCACTCACTCATTGGAACCCCAATTTATTGAGTCATCTCAAGGCTATCACTCCCTCCTCTAGGATCTGACCTGTTCTTGGGAGGACTTGGTGTTCTTCAGGGGATCACTAGGTCATCCAAGATGTTAGAATGAAGTTTTCTTTGTTCTAACTTGTATTTATTTGGCCTCACTTTCAATACAGGTTAGAACAAGATTTCAGATTCTCACTTGTGGAGAGGATGCTCTGCCCAGGACTTCCCATTCAGGACCCTAAAAAGCTGTTTGGGACTCCCTAGTACATAGGTTCAGTGTTGGGGTTTTCCTAGTATGGCAATACAGTTGCTTGTGTCTGCTACTTTTGCTTTCTCTCTTGCTTTCATAGTATTACTCAAAGAAACACTGTCTTGTGTGAAGAGAGTGTCTTCCTTATATATTCGATCTGACCTGCCAAGTTGAGCAGCTTAATGTCACAAACACATGTATGTGTTGTCTAATCAGTAACTAGCGTATCTTTCAACTGCATGATTTTTTATTGCATGGGGAAGGAAACTGAGAATGCTTTCTTTGAGTGCACACAGCACTATTAATAGTATTCATAACACTGTTATGTAATGTTTCCTCTCTGCTCAATTTGTAAGTATTTCTCTTGTGGTGCCTTGTAAAAAAAATAGAAAAGAGTTGTAAACCAATATTTTGTGATAATTGATAGTTGCACAGACTGACTTGGGCAACTCTATTTGCCATTGTTTATTATTTTGTATGGGCTCAAGGTAGTCTTTTATAATTTTATTTAACCTTAATGACATTACCATTCATTGAAGAGTTTTTCACTCACAAACCTTCTCTGTATACAAATTTTCCCTTATCATTTTTAAAATTTCTTACTTTTTTTACGTATATATGACAGTAGAGCAAATTTTGACATATTATACATGGAGTAAAACTCATTTTAGTTAGCATTCCATTCTTGAGGTGTACATGGTGTGAACCTTCACTTGTGGTGTTTTTATATATGAACACTCAAATGTTGTGTCTGATTCATTCTACTGTTATTTCTATTCCTATTTCCCTTTTCTTCCCTGCATTCCAGCTTTGTCTAATCCACTGAATTTCTATTCTCTCCCCCTCCCTTGTTGAGAGGTTTAGCATCCATATATATTATATATTATATGAAATGTCTGTTTCACTCTACTATCATTCCTATCCACATATCCCCTCCCCTCCCTGCACTCCTCTCTACTTAATCTAAAGTAACTATTCTTCCCCACCCCTCATTGTGAATTATCATCCACTTATCAGAGTGGATGGCCTTTGTGTTTCTTTGTGTGTGTGTGTGTGTGTGTGTGTGTGTGTGTGTGTGTGTGTGTGTGTTGGCTTATTTCACTTAGCATGATATTCTCCCACTCCATCCATTTACCACCAAATGCCATAGTTTCATTCATCTTTAAAGGTAAGTAATATTTCATTGGTGGGGGGGGATATATTTAATGACATTTTATTTATTCGTTCATCTGTTGAAGGACACCTAGGTTGGTTTTATGGTTTAGCTGTTGTGAATTGTGGTGCTGTAAACATTGGTGTGGCTGTGACCCTGTACTATGCTGTTTTTAAGTCCTTTGGGTATAGTCCGAGGACAGGGATAGCTGGGTCAAATGGTAGTTCCATTCTGGTTTTCCAAGGAGTCTCCATACTGCTTTCCATGGTGGTTGAACAAATTTTCAGTCAGTCCCATGAGCAATGTGTGAATGATTTTTTTCCCCACATTCTCACCAACATTTATTGTTGCCTGTATTATTAATCATTGCCATTCTGACTGAAGTGAGATAAAAAAATTAAATTAATTTTGACTAAGTATTCCTAATTGCTAGATGTGTTGAATGTTTTTTGACATGTATTTGGTAATGGATTATATTTCTTCTGTGAAGTGTCTTTTCAGTTGCTCGGCCCATTTGTTAATTGGGTTTTTCGTTAATTTTTAAATTCTTTGTATACCCTAGAGATTAGTGCTTGATCTGAGGTACGTGTGGTAAAGACTTTATACAAATCTCTAGGTTCTCTCTTCACATTATTGTTTCTTTTGCTGAGAAGTAGCTTTCTAGGTTGTATCCATCCCGTTTGTTGATTCTTGATTTTTAATTTTTATGCTGTAGGGATCTTGTTATGGAAGTCAGATTCTGGACCAACATTCACCTTAGATTTTTAAATGGCATCCCAAATTCATGAATGTTTCACTTTTATTGTTTCTCTTACTATCTCGCCTTATAGATGTACATGTTCTAAAGAGTCATGAAACGATCTAGCTTCAAATGCATGGTTTTCTGATGACTGTTATTTTTCAATATGTAGCCGCAGATTATTTAAAATACATTTCTACTATTTCAGAAACTTGAATTAAAGCACATACATGCCTTGTGTAGGAAATATTCCATCAGTAGATCAACATCAAATCTATAATATATATAAAAGTCTGGATTGAAATGCATGCACATGCACTCCAGAGCTTGGCACATAACACTCTATATCCTTCTACATTTTAGAACCTCCATGAAAGAATGACCCAGATATGATTTTTGGGGGGAGGATGATGAAGATTGAACTTGGGGACACTCAACAACTGAGCCACATCCCTAGCCCTATTTTATTTAGAGACAGGACCTCACTGAGCTGCCTAGTAAATCTTTCACTGAGCCTGGCACTGAGTGCTCTACTGCTGAGCTACAGCCCCAGCCTCAGAGATTTTAATCTGTTGTTGTTGCCATTGTTGTTGTTGAGACTATGCTATGGACTTTGAAATACTTTCTTCACATTATATATGCTTTTTTTAGGAAATAAAAGGAAGTATTAATGTGCTAACACGGTTCTGTATGGAATCATCCTGTCACAGATATCAAACTATTCTACTTTATTAAATGTTCTTAGTAACAAATAGTAAAAACACAGTATTGGGTAAATAGTGGCATAACATCTCTATTAATTATTCAATTTACTTGGAGAATATTACTCCTATGAGTCATATCTTTGTTCATTTTTTTCCTTGTAATCATTAGAGAAATAAAGACAGGTGTAGATAAGGTATGGGGATATGAAAGTAAGCTCCAGATTTATGTATATTGAGTAACAAATATTTAAATTTTTATCATGCAATTCTGGAGAGTCACACAACCTCCTAAACAGGGTAATTAGAAAGACCTCAAAGGCATAGAGCAGCTGGCACATATTCGGGGAAAAGGAGGGTCATTGGAGAGAAATACTCCCAATATTTTCAAGAGAAATGTGGTTACATGTTGATCTTTCCTGGCTCTTGACGCTTTATGTGCAGAAACATTCTGAAAAAGTCAGGCAATCCCTAAAAGTAACCCCTGAGGATACTTGACTGACTGCAAAGAATGTGGGAAAATATTTTCCCCCAATATTGACTTCCTATTTATTCTTGAAGCCCTAGCATGGAAATATAACCAGGAATGGGTACAATAATGTGGATATAAAAGAGACATACCCATGGAGCACTTAAACCTCCCACACAATTTAATAAGAGTCTCATGCTCTACCAACTGAGCTAGCTGCGCACCTCACAATTTACTTAATTAAATATCTTTGTATTTTTCTACCTCTTTTATTGTACTTTATAATGGTAATTATGCACTTGAGATGGCAGGGTAGACAGTATATAGCATAGACTTCCCAAACTTCTCTATAATAGACTGTTTACAAGATACTAAAACTAAATCTGTCACTTTTTTCATCTTACAGGGAGAGGAACACATGTCCTCACACTGAGAAACCAAAATTCTTATTCAGATATGCCGCTAACTATGTACAAACATGTTCAAAAGTTAAAGCACATGATTACCCTATATTTTTTCATGTGTTAGTGCTTTGGCTCAAAAAAAATTCTACACATGTTGATTTAAGTTGACTAGAATATGTAAATGTTGCAATCTAATGATCAATTTTAGGGATAAGAAAACTCAAGTAATGGTAATGATGTTTCTGTGATCCTTGAGTTTTGGTTTCAGATATGGACGTATCTTGGTCATTCTCTTTTCTTCCAGGGGTCGTGCCTGTACCTTTGCTCTTGTATTCATTCCATGTCATTTCACACAGGAAATGAACACTTAGTTCTGAGGAGTCATTTTAATTTTTTCTACGGAAAGTGTACATTGTAATTTGGGAGTCACTGGGGAGCTCTTGCATTTTAAAATTTTCATGTTAACAATAAGATGTTTTGTGGGGAGCCACACTGAATGACCACACCTTTCAGTATTGAAGCAGGAGGCTCTGACCAGTCACTACATTTGTGGTGAATCGTGGTCCATTACCCCCATACCATAGGCCCAATTTTGGAATGAAACAATGTAAATAACAGAATTCAGATACTGCCAGGAGTGATTGATTGATTCAAATTTTTGAGATGAGTTTAAAATTGGTAGGCAATCAGAACATGCCATCCAGCTCTCTACAAGAGACTATCATGTCATTTGAGTGACTTAATCAAGGGTTTACTCCAAGGGAAATCAAGTGAGATTTACAGAAAGAGTACCTACCTGTAACCCAATCTCTCCAACAGAGATTAACTAATGCATCCAGTCCAAATTTTGGAAGAGGCCCTGACCATAAAAAAATTAATTGGCTCACAGTAGAGCCAATCTGGGTTTATTGGTGACCCCTTACAGGGGAAATGTTAAAATATCCCACATATTAGTTGAGGAACTACTTCAGGCTGGTCATTTAGAGCCCCTACACTAAGCCCTTGGAACACACCCATCTTTGTAATTAGGAAAAAGTCTGGTAACTGGAGATTATTACAAGACCTAAGATCTATTAATTGTGTTATAGAGCCCATGGGAGCATTACAATCTGGGCTTCCTTCTACAGCTATTCCTTTAGATTATTATTTGATAATAATTGTTCTGAAAGATTCCTTCTTCTCTATAACTTTGCACCCAGATGACTGTAAAGAAATTGCCTTCAGTGTCCCAGCAATTAATTTTAAAGAACCAGTTAAAAGGTATTGCTGGAAAGTGTTGCCTCAGGTAATGCATAACAGTCCTACCCTATATCAAAATGTTGTGACACAGGCTATCACACCTGTGCATATATTATTCATTTTATGAAAGACATACTTTTAGCTCATGATAACCCAGATGTACTCTTAAAACTTTTTGCCCAATAAGGGACGTCACTCACAGAAATGGGTTTGTTCATTGCATCTCCAAAGGTATTAAAGACATCTCCTTTTCAATATCTAGGTCATGTGATTAGAGGACATATAATCAGTCCTCAAAACTTACAAATGAGAAAGGTCAATCTCTTGTAGAATGAGCTCATTTATCTATTAAGCTACAATTATAAAAGCTAAAAGGGAGATATGACTAGTACTCCCCAAAATAACCTCAATCATGCTCTGTTTTTTTAAAATTTTCTATGTTGTGACTCAGAAGGTCACACTGCAGCCGAGTGACATGTCTTCCACAGCAACAGGCCCTTTAAGCCGAGTTTGGTGAAAGGACTTGCAGACCGGCCAATGGAGAGGACCAGATCCAATGATCATGTGGGGCAGAGGTCATGCTTGTATTTTCCCAGAAGGTGCTTTTCATCCTATTTGGGTTCCTGAACCTGCCATCAGGCATGGAGGAACTAGAACCAAGATTCAAATGACTGAAGAGTGACCCAACGATGTCAGACCTAACTCCCTCCAACAAGAGGAACTCTCGAAGGTATAGAGGAAGAAAGATGGCCCAGAGAGACCCAATGGTGAAGCCACCCTCATGGAAAGACCTGAAGAGTTTGACACTGCAGGCGAACAAATGATTAGACAACAAGGAAAAGTTAAATCTCCAACTATGTTGCTCACTGCAGTAATAGCTCTATTGAGCCGTCAGGTAAAGGGAAATCAGGGAGACACTTACTGGACATATTTTCCAGATCCACCCCTAGTACACCCAGCAGTGTGAACTGGAGAATTCATCCCAGTGTTTACTAATAACTCATTCATGATGGTAGGATTTACAGACACCCCTATTAACCCCATCCATGTGACTGGATTTAATTATTCTCGCTATAGTGCCCAACTACCCTAGTGTTGGTCCCACGATAAATATGCTGGCTGTCAAAAAGTGTATTTGGGGAAAAGACAGCAGTTGGGGGACCAACTAATTATACTGTTTCTGGAGACTAAAAGCCTTAGATCAGATCAGTTATTAAAATGGGACTTTCTCATAACCAGTCATCTCAGCAGAACATCCACAAATACCTCCTTCTACTAACAATTTGACAATAGAAATTGGCACCTTTCCTAAGTGGATGGAATGTATAAATACTTTTCCCATACAGCATAAGGTATGTAGAAATGGTGGCTATATTTTGGACTGGTCTCCTAAAATTGACAATAGGCAGTTGTGCAAGGGTAATGCCATGAATCCTGGAGGATTTGTTAGTAGCATCCTGACTTTCAGCGAGGGTGGCATTCAGAAAGATGTTTGACGCTTAATTGCTGCTTCAGAATTCTTACATTTTACTGACAAACATTTACCAGACTTTGTAGGCAAGAACTGTAACAGGAAGGTTCTTGCTATGGCTTATGGGCCTGTGTTCAATCTCCTTATGTTTTAATTACATGAAATGTAAAAGTTAAAAGGGAAGATGATAGATATCTTGTAACATGTAGTAAATGTAATTTAACTAATTGTATCACAAGAAATAATAGAGAAAAAGGAACTATAATGCTCCATAAGCCCTCTTTTGTCTTAGTACCAGGAAATATTTCAGAGCCATGGCAGGCTGATGCTGGTTTTCAAGTCTTACAACAAATACACGCCCAGCTAGCGAGACCTAAATGTGCTCTTGGGCTCATAATAGTGGGAGTTGTTGCCTTGGTTTCTTTCATTGCTTCCATGGTCAGAGCTTCGGTGGCCATATCTCAAATATTCAACATGCAAATTTTCTTAATAATTTGGCTCAGAATACTTCCAAGGCTCTTCACAATCAAATAAATGTTGTTGAAATGATTGAGACAAAGCTAAATGCCTTAGAGGCCGCTGTCATGAATATAGGTAATAAACTTTCCACTTTGAAATTCAAGGAAAGACTTAAATATCCTGCTACCTATAGGTATGTGTGTGTTACTGCTGCCAAATGCAATGCTTCTTATTGGTATTGGGAGAAGGTTCAAATCCATTTGTTGGATATTTGGCAGAAAAATGATAACAGCTTAGATCTTTTGCAGCTGCATCATCAGACTCAAGATATACAAAATAGTAAGGTTGATTTTTCAGATCCTACTTCTTTAGCTGATCAAATACTTACAGAATTAAGCAGCTTTAACCCTGGAAACATTCTTAAACACTCTGCATGGTATATCCTTGTATTGTTCTCATGGCTAATAATTCTCTTTTGTGTTGTAATTGTAGGATATTGTGCCCCCAGAAGAAGAATTCAGGGACTCCTATAATGACCCATCACCTGCTTTTTCAAAGAAAGAAAGACGGATATGTGGGAAGCCCTTCTGAATGACCCATGCCTTCCAGTCCTGAAGCAGAAGGCTCTGACTAGTCACTACATTTGTGGTGACTTGGGCATTGTCCCAACTCAGATAGAGAGGCAGGTCTTCAGATGTAGGCATTACCCATGCAGGTTGACTTATCCTCATGTGTCCCTTGTAACCCTGCCTCCTCTGGCCTTTTTTGAATAGAACTTTCTAAGAACAAGAGTCCTCCATTAAAAGCTCTCTTCTGAAGGTGGTCATTTTCTCACCAGCCTTCGTGACTTTGTCTTGCCCTCCCTTTTGGGGAGCCTGAGGTCAAGAGCAGAGAATCAGTACAGAATCTTGTGTAAAAGTAAACTGTTTCTGTGTTTTATTTGGTGTCCCTTGAAATTCACATGAGTGACCTTAAGTTCAACTGACTGTGCAGATCAGGGGTAGTAATTTGCCTGACCTGCATGGGCAGCAATTTGTAACTGGTGTTCACAGGGATTACACACACACACACACACACACACACACACACACACACACACACACACACACACACCCCTTATATTTTTCAAGAGTAAAAGCAAAAGCAAAAGTTTCCCTGGGATGACTAGATATCCACAAGAAGAAAAAAAGTATTTGGATATGTACCTCACATCATGTACAAAAGTAAATTTTTTTAAAAGGATCAAAGTCCTTTGTGTCATAGCTAGAAGCATAAAACTCATAAAAAAACAGTTGAGGAAATTTTGGTTACTTTGGATGTGCTGATACTATTTAATATTTGTATTTATTTTAATCAGTTAGTTATGTATATATTTATAACTTAGCTTGTGAGACTGCCCACTCTATTGATATGTAATATATATTTTAGTTTTATCATAAATATGCATATATATATTTAATATATAATTTAATATGTGCAATTACAAGTATATATAATTGTCTTGCCTCTATATAACAATTTCTGTCACAGCTGATTTTGTCTGACATGTGCATGGCCCTCCAGCAGTTTTCTTTGTTGTTTTTTGTTTTTTTCTTATACTGGGGGTTTTACCCAGGAGCACTTTACTACTGAGACCTGTCCCCAGACATTTTTATGTTTTACTTTGAGGTAGGGCCTCACTAAGTTGAAAGGAGCCACCCATGAATTACTTGAGGGTCTTCTCTCAGTATGGAGCCATGGGGATTTAGATTTAACCTTGGAAACTATGGAGGCACCCTCAAGCACATTAGATTGCCCAAGGCACATGACCTCTAAAAGTTACTATGTGATATTCATTAGCTGTGACCAAGTTTAAGACTACCCAGTGTAGATTTGAGTCCTTTGTTTCAGATTGTACAGGGAGATCCTTCTCTACCTTCCCATCAACTTATGGCAGAAGAAAGGATTTCCATAACAAAGGTTGAATCTGCCATGATTACTGCACAGCTTACTAGAATTAATCCACAAGAGCTTATATATTGATTTACATTTCCCAATGTTCATACTCCTACAGGAGCAATGTGGCAATAATTGGGAATTATTGAGTGGCCTCGCCTACCTCATTCTCCTCTAAAGTCATTGACTCCATTTCATAGCTTTATTGTGCAGTTCTTAACGGAAGAACATGAGTTTTGCAGATAGTTGGGTCATAGCCTAATATTATTGTTGGCCCTTTTTCTACTCAAGAGCATGATTGGCTTTGGCAATCTTCTAATACTTGGCAGATAGCTTTTGCTAATTTCCCTGGTCAAATGGAAAGCCATTACATTCATGATAATATTATTCAGTTTGCTCTTCTGACTACATTGATTTTTCCCAAAAGTGTACGTGCTTAATCAATAGTTGGAGCATTAACAATATTTACTGTTGGATCGAGTTCAGGAAAAGCAGGTTTCTATAGCCATGTTCATACAGAGATAATACAGACATCATATTCTTCTGCAGAATGATCAGAAATTTAAGCTCTCATTGTGCTTTAATTCATTTTGCAAACGAGTCAATCCATATTCATTCTGATAGTTTATATTGCAGTTGGAGTCACAAAAAAATATTGAAACATCAACTACTGGTAACACACCATTGCAAGAGTTATTTAATTTGTTTCAGACCTTACAAAAGACAATTTAAACGTGTCACCATCCATGTTTCATTAGCCATATAAGGGCACATTCTAATCTTCCAGGTCCTTTAGAATCAGGTAATGATAAGATTGATAAATTTGTTGCTGTTTGTGAATAAATATCTTTATATGATTGTGCACAAGCCTCACATTCTTTACATCATCAGAATGCTTCTACTTTACATAAAAAATTTAATATTCCTGGGGAAAAACTTGTCAAATTGTTCATCAAATCTCACAATGTTTTTTACATATTTTATCTTCACCAACTGAGGTTAATCCTATGGTTTATGACTAAATCAGTTATGACAAATGGATGTAACTCGCATCCCTCAATTTGGCAAACAGTGTTAAGTTCATGTTATTGTTGATACTTACTCTAGATTTATTTTTGCCACTGTTTGTGTAAAAGAAAACACTGAGCATGTTATTTCTCACTGTCTAGCTACTTTTGCAGCATTAGGATGTCCTTTACAGATTGAAATTGATAATACTCCAGCTTATACTAATTTTTCTTTCCAGCAGTTTGGCCATCAATTTTGTATTGATCATAAAACAGGTATTCTGTAGAAGCCTCAAGGTCCAGCCATTGTAGAATGAGCTCATTTATCTGTTAAGCTACAATTACAAAAAAAAGGGCTAAGGCCCCACAAAATAAAGTTAATCATGCTTTGTTTTCATTTTTTTTAAAATTGTGACACTGAAAGTCACACTGCAGCTGAAAGACACAAAAAGTCTTCCACGGCAACAGGTTCCTTGGTCCACATTTGGTGGAATGATTTACAAACATAACAAAAGAAAGATCAGATTAAGTGATAATGTGGGGTAGAGGTCATCTTGTGTTTTCCCAGAAGGTGCCTCTCATCCTATTGGGGTACCTGAAGATGCTATCAGACATGGAGGACCTAGAACCGAGGTTCAGATGACTGAAGATTGATCCATAGATGTCAGCCCTGACCCTCAGCAGGAAGGGAAAGCTACAAAGGAGGAAGAGGATGAAGAAGGCCCAGAGAGACTGAATGTTGAATCTACCATCATGGAAACAATGGAGAATCTAATGCTACAACCCGAACAGATAGTTTGACACAAGGAGGAACTAAGTCTGCAGCCACAATGTTTGTGGCCATGTTAGCTCTGTTGAGCTGTCCAGTAAATGATGTCCAGGGAGAAACCAATTGGACATATTTTCCAGACCAATCTTCTGTACACCCAGTGGTATGGACCAGAGAATCCACCCAGTATTTACCAATGATACTCGTGTAATGTGTGGTTTTACAAATACTCAGTTTACACCCATTTTTGTGACTGGATTTAGTTATACTGGTTACAGGGGACACTACAAATATATTGGTCTATGATAAACATACTGGCCATCCAGGGGTATCTTTTGAAGAAAAGACAGCATATGAGGTGTCTAGACGAGCCAATCTTACTGGACCCTGGGACTCTAAAGAATATGTCCATACAGTTTTTAAAATGGAACTTTCTCTAACAAGCCAGTCATTGCCACAGAACATCTGCCAATACCTTACTGTCCTAATCATTCTGCAATAGAATTTGGCACATTCCCTAAATGGATAGACTGTGCAGATGTCTTGCCAGTACAACAAAAAGGTTCTAAAAATAGTGAATATATTTTAGACTGGTCTCCAAGAATAGACAAAAAAATCACATAAGAATGCCATGATCCCTGGAGGTTTTGTTGGTAATATCCTAACTTTCAGTGAAAGCGGTATCCAAAAAGATGTTTGGTGCTTAATTGCAGCCTCAGATTTCTTATTACACTGACAGCCCTATGCCTGACTTTGTAGGCAGGGGGTGTAAAGAGGGTTCTTGGTATGGCCTGCAGGCCTGTGTTCAATCTCCTTATGCTTTAATTACTGGAAATGTGAGAGTTAAGAGAAAAGATGATAAATATCTTGTAGCATGTAAAAAGTACAGTTTACCTAATTGCATCTCTAGATATAACAAGGGAAAGGAACATTAATCCTTCACCAGTCTTCCTTTGTCTTACTACCAGCCAACATTTCAGAGCCATGGTATGCTGATGCTGGTTTTCAGGTTTTACAACAGACACATGCTCAGGTGACAAGACTCAAGCAAGTTTTTTGACTCATAATTCTTGGTTATAATTTTTCAAATTTTATTTTTTATTTTTTTTAATTTTTTTCCACTTTTTTATTGATTATTTAAAACATTACATAGCTCATTATATATCATCTTTCATACATTTGACTCAAATTGGGTTTTGAACTTCCATTTTCACCCCAAATACAGATTGCAGAATCACATCTGTTACATATTCACATTTTTACATAATGCCATATTAGTGACTGTTGTATTCTGCTACCTTTCCTATCCCCTACTATCCCCCTCCCCTCCCCTCCCCTCCCATCTTCCCTCTCTACCTCCTCTGCTGTTGTTCAATTCTCCCTTTTTTTCCCTCCCCCTTGCAGCGTTAGTGGCTAGATCTCAGAACATTTAGCATGCAAATTTTCTTAATAATTTGGCTCAAAATACTTCCAAGGTCTTCAATAATCACAAATATTGATTTTTGAAAGTATTGAAACTTCAATGCCTTAGAAACTTCTGTCATAAATATTGGTAATTAGCTTTCTGCTCTCTCATTTAAGGAAAGGTTTAAATGCCATCTGACTATGAAGGTCTCTGTTACTGTAACCAAATATAATGCTTCCCAATGGGATTTGGAGAAGGTTAAATCATCTAATGGGTATTTGGCATAGCAATAATAATAGACTGGATCTTATGGAGTTACATCACAACGTTCAGGATATTCAAAAAAGCAAAATTGATCTTTTGGATCCTACTTCTCTAACTGGAAATACTTCAAGAATGGAATGGCTTTAACCCTGGAAACACGCTGAAACACTCTGCATGGTATATTATTGGAATGAGATGTTCGCTACTAGTTCTTTTTTGTATTGTGATAATAGGTTGTCACACCCTCAGAACAAGAATCCGGGAACTTAAAATAATGTCTCATCATTTTCTATTGTAAAGAAAAAAGGGGGAATATTCATGGTGCCACCCGTGAATTACTTGAGGGTCTTCTCTGGGTATGGAGCCATGGAGATTTAGGTCTAACCGTGGGAACAATCCGCAGCTCCCCAGAGTGCATTAGATTGCCCAAGGCACATGACTATCTCTGCTCTACCAGGAAGACCCCTCTTCTAGCTGTGAAGTTGGGCATAATTCAATGGGAACTGCAAAGCCCACTTTCTACCTTATTTGGCAAAAAACATTACATGGAAAACATTTGATATTCCCTGATACAAATAAAGCAAACATAGGCTCCATTTTGCTCTTTTGATTTTGGAAGCTTCATCCCTAAGATCGGCTAGCCCATCCCACCCCTGCTTTTAAAATTACTTTCTGTATCCTGTGGGGTATTTTTGTCCCCTGCTTTACCTTTCTTAGCTTTTATTTTGCAGCCAGACCATTCCACCAAGAGAAACTCTATTTTTACCACCTGTAGTTTTTAATTCATGATACTCTTGCCTCAGCATCCCCAGTCACTGAACTACTGTGGCGGGCTTTTGATTGCTATTTTTATATTTTTTATATTTATTTTTATTCTCATCCTGTCTTTGTTTTGGAATCCAAAGTGAATCTGATGTAAACAGCAGAATAATTTTGTTTGACTCTAGGTTTTTACCCAAGGGTGCCTTAACACTGGGCTACATCTCCAGCCACTTTTTCATATATTAATATTTTATTTTCAGACAGTGTTACGCTAAGTTGCTGATGCCAGCATCAAACTTGTGATACCCTAGCCTCAGTCTCACAAGTAGCTTAGTGACAGCATTGAGCCACTTTGCCCAGATGATGATGACTTAGACAGGATCTCCATAAGTCACCGAGTTTGCCCTAAAACTTGGAGTCCTCTTACCTAAGCCTCCTGAGTTTCTAGAGTCACAAATGTGTGCTGCATGCCCAACTTGATCAATATGTTTTCTAAAATTGGAACAAATTGGATCTATATGTGGTAATAGTCATGAAAAAAGTAATAGTAATGAACCAAATGTTTCTGCTATGTTGCCACTTGTTTTCTACCTATATGTTTTTCATTCATCAATTTCCCATTATTTCCTATTAATGATTCATTTTTCTTGTGTACCATTTTTATTTCATTTTCTTCTTTTGTCACATGTTTAGCTTTTCCTTAGTGATTGTTCTGGGAGCTCTAACATCTTAAATTCATGACAATCAGTTTTTATTCATGCCAAATTAGTTTCAATAGTATAGAAAAATTTTGCTAATCTTACAGATTTGTCCCTCATTCCTGG
Organism: Spermophilus citellus; assembly: GCF_964194105.1. Taxonomy (NCBI): domain Eukaryota; kingdom Metazoa; phylum Chordata; class Mammalia; order Rodentia; family Sciuridae; genus Spermophilus; species Spermophilus citellus. Next base: position 392,927 of record NW_027672946.1, on the reverse strand, counting down.
TTTTTATATTTGTCATAGACTATAAATTCATGCATTGTGTGTCTTCTATGGCTTGGATATCATTTGTCCCCAAACAAGCTTAGGATTTGGACACTTGTTCATCATTATGGTAGCACTTAGGCATGGGAAACTTTCAAATGTGCTGTCTACTGGGCATTAATTCAGTCACTGGGGACACCACCCTCAGGAGGAATGGATGCTAGTCTCTTGGAATGAGTTTTTCAGAAAATGAGTTGTTATGAAAAATCAGGACTGACCCTCTCTGGTCTGTGGCTCAAGTTGTCCATATGACTTTTCCTCCTCCACTTGTCCCCACTCTGATGACAGCCACCATGCTGGAATAGAGCAACGTGGATACTCCCCAGAAGCCAAGTGGATGTGATCCCTTTATCTTGGACTCTCATACTCTAAAATTCTGATCTAAATGACTTTTAATCACAAACTACTCAGTCTTAGGTATTTTTTGATAGCAATGAAAAATGGAGTCTTGTAGTAATTCCACATCAATGTTTGTTTGGTTCTAAGAGTTATTTTTGTGTTCTAAGTGTTCTAAGTGTTATTGTTGCACTCATTTATTTAAAAATCTTTTTAAATTTTATTTTTTAAATACACAACAGTGTAATGCATCGCAATTCTTATTACACATGTAAAGTACAATTTTTTACACTTGTATTTTTTTTTTAAAAGAAGAGTTAGAAACTAAATACTCCATGGTACTGGGTATACTTAGCTACCATATTGAGCTACTGAGCTACATCTACCATTATTACTCATTATTTTATTTGGGCTCAAGGATCTATCTTTTATCATTTTCTTTAACCTTGGTGGCTCTATTGTCATTTCTTGAAGAGTTGTTTACTCACCACAAACATTTCCTTGTACAAATCTCCCCTTATCTTTTGAATCACAGTTTTGTAAGTAGAAAATTATTGATGGTTAAAAAAAAAAGTTCCATCATGTCCTCCCACTGCCTTCCAGCTTCTTGGATTCTCTAGGGAAACCCACTAATGCTGTCTTGTACCTGAACAACTGTTTCTCTCTGACCACTAAAGAGATTGCCTCTTGGTATTTGTTTTACAGCAATTCAACTCTCATAGCTCCTCTTAACCATTGTTTCCCTTTCTGTAAGCTATAGACAATTCCAGAATGAGCAACTCATGAGTTTTAAATTGCAAAGTGTTCTGAGGAGCATGATGCAATCTCCCCCCACCTGACACCAGCCCTCCAGGGGCACGAGACTCTGCCTTCTCCAGCAGTTTCCCAGTTGATATACTGTTTCTGGAATACCTTCCTATTAGTTATGAGTTGCCATCTTTGTTGAGAGACTGACAGTTTTGACAGTGCTCCAATTGTGTAGAAGAGAACATCTCTCCAATTACTCATACACCACATTCTGTTTGTGGCCATGTTGCATTGTCAGCACCTTGGAGCTTAAGAATAGAAGACACACCTTGACCCTCTCCTAACGGAAAACATGATTTCCCATGAGACTATGACCCAAGAAGTTGAGATATGTTTAATAAGTTTAAGATGAACCTCTTTCACAAATAACCTCAAGAAAAAGTACCAGTAACTAGGAAGTCAATTCTATTTGGTTGTAATTCTAAAATGTCCACCAGGAAGGAAGTTGAACCTCATTTCCATAGCATACGGTTGTATGCCAAAATGTCCTTAAGAATAGTTAGTGTGTAAACAAGGCAGTCTGGTTCATGCTTAACTCCCAGGATGGAACCTGATTTCATCTGACAATGCAAGGTAACCCACCCCGCCCAATGCCACCATGATCTGAGGGATGAGGTATCAGTCCCTGGGCATAATGAGGAGCCACTGGAGGCCCTTGTTTCTCTCCAAAAGGAAAATGATATAGTCGTCATTCATGGAAGAATACGTCATCATTTGTCAGGTACATGAACAGACCTATTTAGAAAAGCAGATACAAATTCAGGAAAGAACGTGAGGGGCCCGGGATACAGTGAGGTCGGTAGTGCGCTTGCTTCACATGCACAAGATCCCAGGTTCAATCCCCAGCACCACAAGAAGAAAGGAAAAAAATGTGAGAAACTATAAAGGGAGAGATGGCAAGTACAAGGTCAGAGGTGTTGCTATTTGGAGAGGGGCATTTAAGTGGGGCTGGACTAGAGATAGGGCCAGAGCAGGTTTCTGTAATTTCTCACCCATTTTTCTAAGCTTGCTCATATCATGCTAGTATTTGGGGGTCCAGAAGTTGGTGTAGGAGAAATGCTGCATTGCAGGGAGTTGCTTTTTTTTTTAATTTGATTTTTATTTTTAACAATATTTTTTAGTTGGACAGGATAACTTTATATATTTCTTTTTAATGTGGTGCTGAGGATCAAACCCAGTGTCTCACAGGTGCTAGACAGGTGCTCTCTCACTGAGCCACAACCCCAGTCCCTTGTTTTTAATTTCAATTTTTTTTGTGGGCATTCCTGCATTCTGGTGATTTATGACCTTCTCCTTTGAGGTTGAGTGAAACTTTCTTCTTGGTATCCCAACATTTCTGCCCCAACCAGACATGTTCCACAGTTCTTTATGGACATCAAGTGTTACTAGAGGAAGGGATAAATGATCATTTAGTTATCAAAGCAAATAGAGCAGTGTTTTCAGGACAGAAGTCTTAAGAGAATGCTCATTATTAGATTTCTATTTTTACTTATGTATTTAGCCATGGACTCATGTGTTTTTTGCAGTCATCCACAAATGGGGTCCACAAACCAGCAGATTTCAGAAACTCTTAATGTTGACAGGTATTTTCAAATGGTTGCATCTGATTGAGGCACATTTGACTGAGGGTAAACATTAAGATGCTTTTAAAGTGCTCATGAATTTTCCTGGCTAGAATACTGCAGAGGGTTTTGCCAGTTTTGTTGCCACTTTGTTTATCTCATTGGTGTTGAAAAACCTCTCAGATGCAAGGAATGCAACCCAGAGGCAAGCTCCTGCAGCTGGCCACCCACAGACCCCCACACCCACTGACCCAATACTCCATCCCATATTAACTGGGTGTTGGGTGCTGTTGGATTGTTAATTATTGGGTAAAATCCAATGTTTTGTCCCCAAGGAGACCAAGGTCTAGCTTGTTGGTTATTGGAACCACTGGGTTGGTTATTCACTTTTCCTTTCCTTTCAAGACAAATCTGAGCTCCATCAGGGACCTATATCTAATGGCACTAGTAGCTTAGTAAAACTTCTCATTTTGTTTAAGAAAACTAACAGCAAGAATACTTTCCCTCATGGGGGAAGGAGGGGTTCTGGCCCCAAGGTGTCCCCAGCTCTTTCCCTCTTCTCACCCACATAATCTTCTCCTCATCCTGGGCAAGACAACTGTGTACTGCTCATCCCTGGAATCCTGGGCATGTGTCTTGACCTTCTCAGTCTTCCTTCAAGAGAAATGTTCCCATTTCACAAATGCAGGGAAACTGGGCCCCCAATTACCTGGGCTGCTGTTACTGAGAAGCAAAAGAAAAAAATACTGAAGATGGGGACTGGGGCTGGGGCTCAGCCCTTGAGCACTTGCGTAGCACGTGCGAGGCCCTGGGTTCCATCCTCAGCACCACATAAAAATAAATGGATAGAATAAAGGTATTGGGTCCGACTCCAACTAGAAAAAAATACTTTTAAAAAATAAATACTGAAAAGGCAATGTATCTAGCACTTAGGGAAATGCAAATTAAAACTGCACTGAGATTCTATTTCACTCCAGTCAGAATGGCAATTATCAAGAATACAGTAACAATAAATTGGTGAGGATGTGGGGGACAGGAAATTCTCACACCTTGTTGGAGAAACTGCACATTGGTACAACCCCTCTGGAAAGCAGGATGGAGATTTCTCAAGAAACTAGGACTGGAACCACTCTCTGACTCAGTTATCCCACTCTTCAGCATAAAGAGGATAAAATCAGCATACTACAGGGACACAGCCACATCAATGTTTATGAGAGAACAACTCACAATAGCTAAGCTATGGAGCCAGCCTAAATGCCCATCAACAGATGAATAGATAAAGAAATTGTGGTGTGTATACACGGTGGAATATTACTCAGCTTTAAAAAAGGATGACTTCATAACATTGGCCAGTAAGTGAATGGATCTGGAGATTATCATGGTAAAGTAAAATAAGGCAATCCCCCAAAACCAAAGGTCACATGTTTTCCATGACATGCATTATCTATATCACAAGGAAGGTGGGGGGGGGGAAAGAGAAGTTCTGTAGATGAGACAAAGGGGAGCAACAGGAATGGAGGGGAGATAAGAACAGAAAAGACAGTAGCATGAAGTGACCATAATGTTTCTATTTAATTATATGAAAATACCTAAGTGAATCTACCCATCATGCCCACCCACAAGAATGGGGTCCTAATGGAATAAGGTATATTTTATGTTTGGATAAGTTTACCAAAATGGATTCTATGGCCATGTATAACTAAGGAGAACCAATAATATAGAACAAGATTTTAAAGTACTGAAAAGGACCATGGGACCAAATTGATAGCATCCTCGCCGGATGAGGAAATGTCTTTAGGTACATTCCAGAATTTTCTAAACTGCTGCCCCATTGGATGCTGCCAAAGGTGTTGGAGCCTGTGGGAAGGTGGAGGTACAGGGCGCTGCATGATTAGAAAGGACTCCCCCCCCCCCGCATTCATCTACAGGTGCAGAGGTCCCAGGGGGAAGATAATCTCCAGGCCTCCACTGTTAATTAAGGCAGAGAGGAGCAGGGTGCATTGGAGTCTATGGAGTTATTTACCAAATTAGGAAAACCTAGAGTTGTCTTTCCTGGAATCCAATCAGACGCAAATTGTTTTACCTTAAAGAGAGAGACCATTGAGCCCCTCTTAAGGAGAAGTCTTCTCTGTATTATGTGACTTTTTGCACCACTGAATTGGGGGGACAAGACCAGAGCTCTCTTTGGAAACACATTGACTTTGTTTGCATCAAGACAAGCAGGTAGGGTCTCTCTTTTTTTTCCTCTCTTTTCTTGATAACTGCAGCATATTCAGCTGATACTAAGGATGCACACCTGGGCAGGGTGTCTCTGTTTTTTTGGAGGAGGCAGGATCCCATTGCCTGGGATCCAGGGGGACTGGTGGGAACCAGGGAGAGCACCCAGGGTGGCCTTGATCTGTGCAAGGCTGTTATCCTGTGGCCACCGCAGGTATTTCTCTCAAAAAAGAAAGAAAGAAAGAAAAAAGTGGCACATGCCTGTCATTCCAGGGGCTGGGGAGGCTGAGGCAGAAGGATGGCGAATTCAAAGCCAGCCTCAGCAAAAACAAGGTGCTAAGCAACACAGTGAGATGCTGTCTGTAAATAAAATTCAAACTAGGGCTGGGGAAGGGGCTCAGAGATCGAGTCCTCTGAATTCAACCCCCAGTGCATCAGGGAGCAAGGGAGCCTGGGTGCAGCTGGGGTTTACCCAGGTCTGCGTTCTCAGGGTCTCTTCTGTACTTATCTCCTTACTCTGCCTCCAGCCTCCATGTGGGCAGGAGATAGATTCTACTCAGCTGGAGGAACATCAGCTCTCAGGCTGCCAACTGGGTGGCAAACTCCTCCAGGGCGCCTGCCAGGCCCCCAGTGAGACTCCAACACCGCTGGCCATGACGCACTGGGCAGATCCCACTGGGCGAAAGGCCAGTTCTGCTTGGAGAATTTTGCACATATGAACAGAGGACAAGTCAGCACCCTGAAGACGCTTTGGGTGGTCTTATTATAGGAGGAGGCCCAGGTGGTGAAACTTTCCAGAAATGACTTCAATTTCCTAACATCAAAACCCAGCAGAACTTAGAATTCTGGTCACCCTAACCCTAACCCAATGCCCAGACCTCAAAAGGAAAAGAAAAAAAAGCTGCACCCAAACCCTGCCATTCTGGCCTCCTTCTTGCCTGAAGGGGATATCACCCCGCTGTCACTCAAAAAGAAGGCTCCCTGGGCTCAGGCTGGGGAGAGAGGAGACTGACTGAAGCCCTGTCCAATCAGAATCCCCTGTGCTGAGCCCTGTCCAATCCTGAGCTCAGCCAGCGAGCAGGGGGCAGGCCTCCGCACTGGGGATGGGATTTATTTCTCCGCTCTCCGTACTTCTAGGATTCCTGCAGTTGGACTCCAGGCTTCTCTCTTGCCCAGGATCCCTGGTGGCCCTGCCATGCAGGGACTGAAGCTCTCCAGGGCAAGCTTGGCTGCTGGGCACAGGAAATGGTGAATGTGCAGTGGCACCTGGTGCCTGGACAGGGAGGCTCAGGATGGAGATGGGGCAGGGAGGCGGTCCAGCGGGTCCTGCTGTGGCGGGAAGCCAAGTTGGCCTACCAGGACTCTGGGCACTCTCTGTGTCCACAGGTCTGAGCCCATTGTGGACAGCGCCCCTCAGTCCCCCTGGCCAGCCGGGTGGAGAGCGTGACAGTGGTGGAGACCCCTCGCAGCATCCCCATCCCCTGGGGCAGCCTCAGTCCCTGCTGGAGTCCTATCTATTTGGCAAGTGAGCGCAGCTGCCTGGCATCTTCCTGGGCTGTGGTGATTGACAGGTGGGACCAGGACAAGAACCCAATTCCAAGCCAGGGGATCCTGCACACCTGTCATCCCAGTGGCTGGGGTGGGGGCTGATGCAGAAGGATTGCAAGGTCAAGGCCAGCCTCAGCATGTGGGTGAGGCAATTAGAGACTCAGGAGAGGCTGCCTGTAAATAAAATGCAAAATAGGGCTGGGGATGGGGCTCAGTGGTCAAATGCCCCTGAGTTCAATGCCAGGTACCAAAAGAAAAAGAAAATAATAAATCTCCAAACACCGTTTTCCTGCAGGAAGGGAACTGCTGTGTACAGGGACCTCGCTTATTCCTGAGATAGTTTATGGAGTTTATTTGTTTTTGTTTGTTTGTTTTTGTTTTGTAGTTAACAGAAGGGTGCTTTACCACTCAGCTCTGTCCCTGGTAGTTTTTAGTTTTTATTCTTACTGCTGGTCTAGCTAAGTTGCTGAGATTGGCCTAGTTAAGGTTTGATTGATAATGACTTTTCCATTGCAATTAAGTGTATGATTTTTACACACTCATGGGCTCGTGGATGGACTTTGTTGACGTCGTAATTCCTTGATGACAATTGTGACAGTACCACTTCACAATGCACATGTTAGGTAATAACTTCTTTTTTTCTCTCTTATAATTCAAAAGTTTCTTGGTTAAGTTTACATATATTTAACTTTGTGGATGAATTTTAGGACTGGATGCTTCCATTGAGTAAAGCATGCTGGATTGTTTATTAGTGCATCAGATTTATACATAATGCCACATGCATATGGCACCCGTATAAAACTTACCCATGGTATTTTATACTATTTTTTTAAGAGGAGAGAGAGGAGAGAGAGAGAGAGAATTTTTTTTTTAATATTTATTCTTTAGTTCTCGGCGGACACAACATCTTTGTTGGTATGTGGTGTTGAGTATCGAACCCGGGCCGCACGCATGCCAAGCGAGCTCGCTACCGCTTGAGCCACATCCCCAGCCCATTTTATACTATTTTTAAGATGAATGTACCATGACTATTAATGTATTATCCTGGTCATATGAACTGATTGCAGCAAGTCCCTGTGGTGGGGGACTATCATGTGTCTTTAATAGCAAGACAGTTTCCACAAATAATTAAGAAGCACTTAAACTCCTTGAGTTTATTAGAATTCTTTTGTTTCCTATCTTCATTGGTACTATTTAATTTTCTCTCTGATAGGTTTTAGTTTACATTTCTCGAGTATCTAAAGATGTTGGATTCTTTTTATTCTCATTATTTTTGAACACATGGGTATCTCCTGTACAAATTGGCAGCTCAAGTCTCCTCCCTGAATTTCTTCTTCGGTGGATTTCAGAGTGTTGGGACCGTGGCCCCTTTCCTACCCAAAGGGGGCTGAGATCTGCAGGGGTCTCAGATTTTTCTTCCTCCTGAGCTATTCTTTTTGGGGGAGCATGGGGGGCATAGTGGATTGAATGCAGAGCTCTTTTCCCACTGAGCTACATCCCTTATACTTTTTATCATTTATCTTGAGACAAAGGCTGAGTCTGGCCTTGAACTTGTGCTCAGCCTCCCAAGTGGCTGAGATTACAGGTGTGTGCCCTCCTGCCTGGGTCCCCCTGAATGTTCTAAATGTAAGGGAAGAAAAATGTCTTATCCAGAACCCCATCTCCCAGACGAAAGCTGTAGGCATGTATCAATGAATTACTCAAATTCAAGTCCCCTGTCCCCATTTCCAGTAAAAATATGTGTGTGTGTGTGTGTGTGTGTGTGTGTGTGTACGTGTGTGTGTGCATGTGCGTGCATGTGTACTTCCTCTTTCTCTCCCAGGCCAGATACCTTGTCAGAATATCTTTGGGCTGAGTGTCCCCCCTGTGGACTGCATGTACCAGGGGTCTCATGCCCTCTGTGATATTTTTCTTGTCCTGGTTTGGCTCTGCCTGACACGAGGATCCCACACCTGGCACATCTGAGGTCTCCTGAGCGTTTGGTAAATCTCAGCCACCTATTGAACTATGAGCAGGTGCATTTAGAGGAAGTACTTTCTCAGGGGAGTAGGTGATGGCCCTGTGGCTGGGAGGAGTCTCCTTATCCAGAAGCCACTTCAGATGTTCCCTCCTCCTGGCTCCTGTGGATCCTGGAACATCAGTGGGCATGCAGCCATTTATTAACACACGGGTTCAAGTTCCTTTGGAAATGTGTCAGGAGTGGTTGTTAGCTTTTAAAGAACTACATGCTATTTTTAAAAAATGGCTGCACTAAACTGATATTCTAGCCCCATATGAGCAGGTCTCTTTCTCCATACCCACGTCGTTGGAGGACTAGCTCCTTTGCCTGTTTGATAGGAGCCTTTCCCACAGCTGGGCTCTGGCTGAAGAAGGTCTCCTACTTAGCTGGTGACTGAATTCCTGATGCAATTGGATAGAACCCAGGCTGCCTGTGCTCACTGCAAGAAGGTGGTGTGAGCCTGTTCTAGAAAAAAACAGGGTTTTGACCCCTTTTGCTTCACTCCTGGTGTGGATTGTAGCACAGGGAAATACTCAGACATCAATGTGAAGCCCCTCCTTTGTGATCCAGGGAGATTTGCACATGCACAGTTGCCATTGTTCCCAAAGCTTGGTGGGTTAGGATGGAGTCCATGAGATGGGGAAAATTTTTGAACTCTGAGTGCCTGGACATACTCCTTCCAGAAAGAACTGTTCAGGCCTGGAATCATTACTGAGGTAGGGGGGGGGAGAGGGCTCAGGCAGGGCTGCTGAGTGGCTGTAATCCCAGCCACTCAGGAGGCTGAGCACAAGTTCAAGGCCAGACTCAGCCTTTGTCTCAAGATAAATCATAAAAAGTACGAGGGATGTTAGCAACCACAGTTTGCAGATCATGCTGGCAAATCCCTTCGAGGGATAAACTTGAGACCCTTGAGACCTCACTCCCCTTCTGCCCTAGTCCCATGGATAAAGCTCCTGACCCTCCACATCCATAGAAAACCACCCCTTTCCTTTCCTCCTGATACTTGTGTATATCCAGCTTTTCTATAAGCACCAGACAAATTGCGTTTCCAGTTACAAGTCTAGTGTTCAATATGCTCCATTTGTGACCCCAATCAGTCTTCCTGTACCCTGGGTGACATTGGATTGGGGTATTCTGTCCCAATTATGTGGCACATTTCTCAAGGCAGGACTAATGCCTACGTGTCCCTCAACTTTGCCTGCCCTTCGAATGGTAGAGATTTTCTCAGTGGTAGAATGCATATGTCTCTAAATCCGTGTATAACTTTATTTAAGGGGGACTCAAAACAGAAGTAGGTGTTTATTTGGTGCATCCATGTGTGAAGAGAATCCAGGAGCCTCCTATTCTGGTATAATCTTGAAACATAATCCTCCTCAATATGTGCTTCCTCAAGGTGCTGGAGTATAATCAAGTACCACGCACGTCCTGCACCCAAGCCCTACCAGTGCTCTGCACCTCCAGTTCCCACACCTCCCTTCATGTTGGGTTGTCTTCACATTAAATCCTCTGCTAGAGATGGTTGCATTTAGCTAGGCCTTTTCATTGCACTTTACAATAAAATTGACATTTACATACATGTAGACTCATCTATGAAATTTCTGCATTGTGATTTTTTTGGTCCTCAAATTACTGCAATATGATAATTTTATAACATGCATTAGTGCCTGGTAATGATAGCTCCTGCTTTTCCTCTTAGAGTTCAGAATTCCTGGCTAATTTCATATTAATTCAACCTTCCAGGAAAATTTTCAAACTGTTTGCTTTGGTTCTGCCTACAGTGAAAAGAAAATCATGGTGAAATTTTGATGGGGTGTTGTCATAGATGAACCTGAGGGAAGCTGTCCTCTGTATAATGAGAAGTCCTATCATCTATACCCAGGGTGTGTAATTCAGTGTGTTATGTGCTGATCTGTATTTGCATTTTTTCAAATTCTGCAGATGTACTATTTAAGTATGCTTATATGTGAAATGTGACATTTATGTGACAGCTATATAAAACTGACATGGTGTATCATAGTATTTGTCAAACTGTATGCAATATGGCAAACAAAATGTGGCTGATTGCCAGAAATGGTTATTTTCCATAGTTTATTATTTATCTATTACCAAATGGACATCCTATGTCGCCAGGCTCTGGAGGAGCGCGCTGTGTCCCCATATGCACAGGTGCTGGAGTGTCCACATCTGTTTCTGTGGACCTTCATGATAACTGCACATGTTCTTCAACACTGTCTCAATTTGTGTTCAATGTGAATTTATTGTACAGTCCCTCCTTTCTAAAGACGTTGATTGCTTTGTGATGAAGGGACATTTAGATACCTGCTATTTGAAGGGGCTGTTCACGGCTCTTGCCTGTGTTTCTCTTGTAGTCTCTGTTCTACTTTCTTAGAAGAGTTTATTTAAAGGTGAGACAATTGGTTTCTTTCATCGGTCACTATCCCTTGTTCTCTTTAATGGAGTTATTTGAGGAATAGAATTTTTGTTTTCATATATACAATTTATAAATTTTAAAATATTTTTTCTGCAACATTGTAAAGGACTTTTTTTTCGTTCTTTTTTTTTCTTTTGTGAAACTGGGGATTGGAACCAGGGTGTCCTATTACTGAACACTATCCTCAGTCCTTTTAAAATTTTTATTTAAAAAATTTATTTTTTTCTTAAATTTTTAAAAATTACTACTACCTATTTATTTTTAAATTTAGGCAGGGTTTCACTCAGTTGCTAGGGTAAGCTTCACAATTGTGATCCCCCTGCCTCAGCCTCCAGACCACTGGATATATCAGGTATGTAGCACCAAATGCATCCTATCTCAGTTTCTTTCTTTCTTTCTTTCTTTCTTTCTTTCTTTCTTTCTTTCTTTCTTTCTAGATGTTTTTTTAGATCATGATTTTTTATGGTTTTTATTATTATTTTTAAATACATGACAACAGTGGAATGCATAATAATCCTTATTTCACATAGAGCACAATTTTTCATATTTCTGTATATAAAGTATGTTCACATCAATTTATGCCATTATACATGTACTTTTTGCATTACAACTCTTAATATACATATATATCACAATTTTTCATCTCTCGTTGTATATAAGGTATTTTGACACCCAATTCAAGTCTTCATACATGAACTTTGTATAAAGATGTCCATCACATTCCATCATCCTTGCTAATCCTCTGTGCCCTCCCTTTCCCTTCCAACCCTCTGCCCTATTTAGAATTCATGTATTCTTCTCATGCTCCCCCTCCCTAACCCACTACAAGTCAGCCTCCTTTTATCAGAGAAAACATTTGGCATTTTTGGGGGGGGATTGGCTGACTTCACTTAGCATTATCTTCTCCAACTCCATCCATTTACATGCAAGTGCCATGATTTTGTTCTTTTTTTAATGACGAGTAATATTCCATTGTGTATATAAGCCACCTTTTTTTTTTATCCAGTCATCCACTGAAGGGCATCTAGGTTGACTTCATAGTTTAGCTATTGTGAATTGTGCTGCTATAAACATTGACCTGGCTATGTCCCTGTAGTGTGCTGTTTTTAAGTTTTTTGGTATAGTACGAGAAGAGAAATAGTTGGGTCAAAAGATGGTTCCAGATTTCCAAGGAATCTCCATACTGATTTCCAAATTGGCTGCACCAATTTGCAGTCCCACCAGCAGTGTATGAGTGTGCCTTTCCCCCACATCCTCGCCAACACTTATTGTTGTTTGTCTTCATAATAGCTGCCCATCTGACTGGAGTGAGATGGTATCTTAGAGTGATTTTAATTTGCATTTCTCTGATTGCTAGAGATGATGAGCATTTTTTCATATAATTGTTGATTGATTGTGTATTCTCTTCTGAGAAGTGTCTGTTCGGGTCCTTGGCACATTTATTGATTGGATTATTTCAGTTTTTCTGGTGTTAAGATGTTTGAGTTCTTTACATACCCTAGAGATTAGTACTCTAACTGATGTGTGAGTGGTAAAGATTTGCTCCCAGAAAGTAGGCTCTCTATTCTATTTTTTTAAATAAAAATATTTAGTTTAAATTTATCCCATGTGTTGATTCATGGTTTTAATTCCTGTGCTATAGGAGTGTTATTAAGGAAGTAGTGGCCTAATCCCACATGATGGAGATTAGGGCCTAACTTTCTTCTATTTGTAGAGTCTCTGGTTTAATTCCTAGACCCTTGATCCATTTTGAGTTAACTTTTATGCATGGTGAGAGAGAGGAATTCAATTTTATTTTGCTGCCCATCGATATCCAGTTTTCCCAGCACCATTTGTTGAAGATGCTATCTTCTTTCCAGTGCATATTTTTAGCACCTTTGTCTAATATAAGATAATTGTGGTTTTGTGGGTTGGTCTCTGTGTCCTCTATTCTGTACTATTGGTCTACCAGCCTGTTTTGATGTCAGTACCATGCTGTTTTTCTTACTATGGTTCTGTAGTATAGTTTAAGGTCTGGTATAGCAATGCCACCTGCCTCCCTTTTCCTGCTAAGAATTGCTTTAGCTATTCTGGGTCTCTTATTTTTCCAGATAAATTTCATGGTAGCTTTTTCTACTTCTATGAAGAATGCCATTGGGATTTTGATCAGAATTGCATTAAATCTGTAGAGTGCTTTTGGTAGTAGGGCCATATTGATGATCTTGAATAGGCAGGACTAATATTGTTAAATCTTTCCATCTTCTAAGGTCTTTGATTTCTCTTTAGTGTCTTGTAATTTTCATTGTATAGATGCTTCACCTTTTGTTGATTCCCAAGTTTCTTTATATTTTTTGAGGATATTGTGAATGGGGTAGTTTTTCTCATTTCTCTCTCAGAGGATTTGTCACTGATATACAGAAATGCCTTTGATTTATGGGTGTTGATTTTATATCCTGCTACTTTGCTGAATTCTAGTTCTAGAAGTTTTCTAGTGGAGTTTTCTGAGTCTCCTAGGTACAGAATCATATTATCAGCAAATAGTGCTAGTTTAAGTTCTTCTTTTCCTATACATATTCTTTTAATTTCTTTCATCTGTCTAATTGCTCTGACCAGTGTTTCAAGAACTATATTGAATAGAAGGGGTGAGAGAGGGCATCCCTGTCTTGTTTCCCATGTTAGCAGGAATGCCTTCAGTTTTTCTCCATTTAGAATGATGTTGGCCTGAGACTTAGCATAGATAGCATTTAAAATGTTGAGGTAAGTTCTTATTATCCCTAGTTTTTGTAGTGTTTTGAACATGAAGGGGTGCTGTATTTTGTCAAATGCATTTTCTGCATTTGTTGAGGTGATCATAAGGTTCTTATCTTTAAATCTACTGATGTGATGAATTACATTTATTGATTTATGTATATTGAACCAATCTTGCATCCCTGGGATGAATCCCAAATCATCATGATGAACCATCTTTTTTATATGTTTTTGTATTTGATTTGCCAGAATTTTATTCAGAATTTTTGCTTCTGCTTTTTAGAGGTATTGGTCTGAAGTACACTTTCTTTTCTGTGTTTGTCTGATTTTAGAATCAAGGAGATATTGGCCTCATAGAGTGAGTTTGGAAGTGCTCCCTCTTTTTATATTTCATGGAATAATTAGAGGAGTATTGGTGTTAGTTCTTCTTTGAAGGTCTTGTATCCATTGAGTCCTGGGCTTTATTTATTTATTTATTTTGGGTTGGTAGGCTTTTGATGGTGTGTTCTATTTCATTGCTTGAAAATGATCTGTTTAACTTACTCAGTTTGTGTAAGTCACATGATTCTAGACATTTGTTGATGACTTCAATATTTTCTGTTTTATTGCAGTACAAATTTTCAAAATGATTTCTAATTATCTTCTGTATTTCTCTAGTGTTCCTGGTGATATTTCCTTTTTCATCATGGATTTTAGTAATTGGAGTACAAGGTTTTATCAAATGTATCTGTTTTTCAAAAAGCCAACTTTTCCTTTTGAAATTTTTTTTAAAAAACTAATAATATATGGCAGTGGAATATATTACAATTCTTATTACACATATATAGCACAATTTTTCATATCTCAGTATATAAAGTAGGTTGACATCAATTTGTGTGTGCATACGTGTACTTTGGTGGAATATAATAGACATCATTATCAATCCTTGCTAATCCCTTTCCCCTTCCTATTCCCCCTACCACTCTGCCCTAAATAGAATTCATCTATTCCTCCCATGCTCCCCCTACCTACTCCACTATGAGTCACCCTCCTTATATCAGAGAAAACATTCAGCATTTCCTATTTCGGGTTTGGCTAACTTCACTTACTAATATCTTCTTCAAAGCCATCCATTTACCTGCAAATGCCATAATTTTATTTTCTTTTATTGCTGAGTAATATTCCATTGTGTACAAATGCCACGTTTTCTTTATCCATTCATCAACTGAAGGGCATCTATGTTGGCTCCACAGTTTAACTCTTGTGAATTGTGCTGCTAAAAACATTGTGACTGTGCCCCTGTAGTATGCTGTTTTTAAGTCCTTTTGGGTATAGACCAGGGAATGGGATAGCTGGGTCAAATAGTGGTTCCATTCCCAGTCACTTTGTCAATTTTTATTTGCTTATTTTGTTCCAATTTTATTGATCTCAGCTCTGATTTTAATTATTTTCTGTCCTTTACTGCTTTTGGTGTTGATTAATTTTTTTTTCCTAGGGCTTTGAGATGTAATTTTAGGTCATTTATTTGACTTTTTGTTTTTTTAAGGAATGAACCACATACAATAAACTTTCCTCTTAGTAATGCCTTCATAGTGTCCCGGAGATTTTGATATGTTGTATCTCTGTCCTCCTTCACCTCTAAGAATTTTTAAATCTCCTCTTTGATGTTTTCTGCAAACCATTGTTCATTCACTAGCATATTATTTAGTCTCCAGGTATAGGAGTAGCTTCTATTTTTATCATTGATTTCTAATTTTGTTCCATTATGATCTGATAGAATGCAGGGTAGTATCTTTACTTTTCTGTATTGGTTAGAGTTCATTTGGCATGACATATGGTCTATTTTAGACAAGGATCCATTTGCTGCTGAGAAGAAAGTGTCTTCACCTGTTGAAGGATGAAATAGTCTACGAATGTCAGTTAAATCTAAGTTATTGATTGCATTATTGAGTTCTATATTTTCTGTCTGGATATTGTTTGGAAGGTGTATCCAGTGGTAAAAGAGGTGTGTTAAAGTCACCCAGAATTATTGTCTTGTGGTCTACATGGCCCTTAAACTTGAGAAGAGTCTTTTTGAACATAGATGCTCCATTGTTTTGGGGGTGTGTATATTTATAATTGTTCTGTCTTGTTGGCGTATGGTTCCTTTAAGCAGTATGTAGTGTCCTTTTTTATCATTTTGATTAACTTTCACTTGAAGTCCACATTATTTGATAAAAGAATGGAAACTCCTGCTTGCCTCCACAGTCCATGTGAGTGGTAGGTTTTTTAATATTTATTTTTTTGTATATGGACACAATACCTTTATTATTTAGTTTTATGTGGTGCTGAGGATCAAATTCAGGGCCTCACATGTGCTAGGTGAGTGCTCTACCACTGAGCCCCAGCCGAAGCCTGAGAATATCTTTGACAAGTCTGATTTGCATCTATTATGTCCACCAAATTTCACATTCACTGATGGCAGAAAAGTTAGGAGTTGGGCTTTTATTCATTGCTTAGATTATGATATATATCCTTCACTTCACTCTGATATGGAATATATATACTGTTTTTAGACTTATGTATTTTCCTCTGAATTAGATAATGGAAAATATCTTATTACATAATTAAAGTCACTCTCCTACATGACAGTCAGTTCTACAAACTCTTAATTCAAATTAAAAACTGAATAATGGTTTGGTCCATGTTCTTTTGATCTAACAATTTTTATTTCAGGAGCCATTGACTTTTGGGGATGTGGCCATTGATTTTTCTGAGGAGGAATGGGAATGCCTGGATCCTGATCAGCAGAATTTATATAGAGAAGTGATGTTGGAGAACTACAACAACCTAGTCTTTGTGGGTGAGCATAACTTTCCTTCAAAATTCCTAATTATCATTATTTAGTTTTCTTCCCTTGAAGTATATCATTTGGGAAATTCTCCACAAGAATGTGTTGCAGATTTATGCTTTCAATAAAGAAGATGGGGTAGTTCTTGGCACTGACAAGACAATGTTAATCATGTTTATTTTCATCCTTAATGTTTTCCTTTGGTGGCATGATATATGTCTTTCACTGGACATATGGTTGACTTAGAGGAATGCAGTGATGTCAAATCCTGTGGCCCACATATAGCAGAGGACATAGTTGAGGTAGAGGAGGAAGTCTAAATTCAAAAAGGTTCATTGAGACATTATCCAGAAGAAAATATTTTTGAGAAGCTTTGAATTCTTTCTCTTGTTATCATAGCAAAACCTGTCCTGTGTTTTGTGCTTTAAATTTATGTAGTATCCTCCTTTTCCTCCAGTAATGTCTCCATACATTCAAATTAACAACAAAATACTCCCCTTGCCTTGTGAGTGTTATTGTTATCTGACAGCTCTTCCATAATTTAAAAAATATTTTTAGTTGTTAATGAATTTCCTATTTATCTATATATGGTGCTGAGAATTGAACTCACAGCCTCACACATGCTAGGCAAGCTCTCTAACACTAATCTACAACTCCAGCCCTTCTTCCGTCATTTTCAGGAAAGTTTTCACATTTCTGGAGACCTCTTGGTCCACCCATTGTAATACATTACTATCATAAGTGAGTTTCTCTAATCTTATTTGTACATTGTTTTCACTAAAATTTCCTTATCAGTGTTCTTTCTGATGTGTGTAATGGATTTTCTGTGAAATAATCTGCCATGGAATGAATGTCAAGTTGGACAAAGACTGCTGTTTTGAGAGATGGTGTAAGTTTTATTTGAGTTAGAGGTTGTGTAAAATAATACATCTGTGGATATTTACAATTTGGTTATTTTTTTTCTTTTTTAAATGTGTACAGTAAGTTTCATGTTATAGACTGGGTTTCCTCATATCAGTTAATTGCTTCACAAACTAAGATATGTATGATTCTTGTTTGTGTTGCCAAAATATTATATGTGCTTTTGCTTGTATAAATATTAAGAATTTTTTATCCATGACTTTAGTATTTATCTTGATTGGCTTTTCATTCTGCCCATCTACATAGATATTGAAGTTTTCTATGTGTAATTGTATTGCGGATTGATGGCTGTGATACTCTCTTGCTGAACTACACCCCGAGCTCCTTTTCACATATATTTGGAGAGAGCTTCTCACTAAGTTATTGAGGATGTCTTGAATTTCCAGTTTGCCTGCCTCAGACTTCCTAGTAGCTGAGATTACATGCATGCTCATCATTTGTATATGGATGATCTTGTTCTTATCTATAGGATAAAGACCACATTATTTTAAATGTAGCTTTGAGAAATGTTGCAATTCTCTTTATCTATTAATTTTCAGTGTAATCAAAACCACAAAGTAAAACTTACTGTCTCCAAAATTGTAAATATACAGTTCAGTAACATTAATTCAATTTGTTATGCGATATATCTCTACAAAGTTTACATCTCAAAAAAAAAATGCCTAGGAAGCAAGGGCTCATTTCTGTCTCCTCATCACAAAACTATTCTCTTTTGTTCAGAAAGCTTCTTTTTTAGTTTAGAGATGTCATGTTCGTAGAATTCTGCAGTATTCTTTCTGTGACTTTTCAGTTAACCTAGTGTACATACATTTTGTAAAATATATAATTAGAATAAATTCTTTGACTTCAAAGTTCTGTAGTTTTATATTCCAATATGGCTCATTGTTCTTTTCAAGGGATATTTGGTTTGAGTCTCCCATGATGGCTCTGTTGAATAACAATGTAACAACACTGGTGTGCAATGTTTTTAATTTGCTATTGATGTGAGGGCTTATTGCCACACTCACTAAGAACTCCATCTACCTGACTCCATGTTTGCATTTACCATTAAATGGTATAACTTTTAGTATATTTTTTAGCAGGGAAATAATCTTATTTGTATTTTGGGGGATATTCATACAATTTAAAGGATAGATTTCTCTCTAAAAAAATTAACAATGGGAGGGAGGTTGATGAATATTACATGGAGCCTCTAGTTAAATTTAAGTAGTATAAACATCTTTAAATTTAATCTTTCAATTTTGAACAACAGCATGCCCAAGAGTGTTCAATCAACTGACACATATTTAGGGATTTTTGAAAATCCCTACCACTTTTGATTTCAAATATTTAGTCCACGGTAGTTACAAAATAACTATCACTTAAATATTTATTAACCTTTGTTTTAATATATAAAATTGATCTAACCAGCATAATATCCCACTTGTGATTAAGAACAGGGATTCTATAAGTCTATAGTAGTTTCAAAATATACATCTTTGTTGGTATGTGGTGCTGATGATCCAACCTGGGCCGCACGCATGCCAGGCGAGCGCGCTACCGCTTGAGCCACATCCCCAGCCCTGTATTTACTCTTAATTCAGAACCTAAGGGAAAGGGTACTTTTCTCTCTTTTGCCTCTTTTGAAAGATTTTTTTTTTAATTTAAAACGCTTTCTATGTCCTATAACTGTCTTAAACTTTGTTTTGTGTACTATAATTTAAACAGCCCAGGTTTTGTTCGATCACTTTTGTATGTGTCATTATTATATGCTTTTGCTTTCAGTATGTGTGTGTTCTTAGATTTAGAGTATCCTGTAGACTACCTACAGTTGCAATACTTAGAGTTAATTCAGATATCCAAGTTTTGTTTTGATCAGAATTTTGTAATCTTGCAGTTGCCAACAAAAAACTCTAAAAATGAAGAATCTCCTACTCATAATTTGTATGAGTATCAACTTGACTTCACTTTATTAAAGAACTGAATATATTTATGTGTCCTTTTAAAATTATATTATTGTTACAGGTATATATGCCTATTAACAGTATTGTTGTTATGCTTTTTTTCTTTCAAATTCTATTGCAAAATTACATGTTTGGAGAACCATCATTATATTAAAATAGAATTGTTTTTGCCAAGAAATGTTTAAAATTTCATATGACTTATGATGCTGTGCACTTACATTTTATTATGGACGATTACTTTTAGTACTTTTTGGAGAACAGATCCAGTGATGATGAGTAGTGTGTGTATTTTTATATGTTTAAAGTCTTCATTTTCCTTCTCTTTTGAAAGGTAGTAGCTGTGAATATAATGTCTTGGTTGATAATTTTATTCTTTCATCCCTTGAATATAGATAGACTCAAATTCCTTCCTGTGTTGTAAGGATTCGACTAAGGATTTCACAATTATATAATTACACATTTCTAGGAGACCCATCTTTTTATCTTGGATGCTCTCAGTATTCTGAGTTTTTAAACTTGGGTTAAAACCTACTTTGAGTCTTTACAACTTGGAGAAAACTGAGCTGCTTGGATGTTTCATTTTTTCTATTTTCCGAGATGTGTTTATTAGTACTGGAAAGAGAACTTAAGGGCGATTTAGCACTTTGCATTTTTTACTTTGTCTGGCCTTCAAATTTTGATCCTCTAGCTCAATCTCCAATGTTGCTATGTACAACCACTCCTGACTCTTTCAGACGTTTTCTAAAGAAAGTCTTTAAACATACACTTTCTGCTTATTACTATTAACAATTCTTGACTAATTTTTATTCTGTTTTTTTTGTGTTGGTTTAGTTCAGTAAACTTCTTTTAAATGATAATTAACTATTCCCTTTGAGTAATTCATAACTTTCCTTACAGTTGATTTAGCCATGTTTTTTTCTGTTGGTAAGCAGGAAGCCCTTTTTGAACAGTCCCCAAATATTCACATGTTTCATATATTTATATTTTAATGAAACAGAAGAAAGTTGGTATATTTTAAAAATATATTCTGAAGGAGGAATATCTTTGTGTAACACAATGTATTTTTCTCTACTATATTAATCTCCATAGTAATGTACTCATCTTGGATACTGTGAACACAAAGATGATTAGGAAAATCTTCAAAGTAATTTTCTGTGTGTATTTTTATTTGATTTATATATTTCTACAGTAATGATAGACTTGTATTTAATAATCCACTTCCCTGCTGATGTTATTTTTTTGCTGTAATTTCTTAGGTCTGCAAAATATACTCAGCCCAGTACAGTAAGTAAACATGTTTGTTATTTTTATTTATTACAGCCATGACTTCTCATCATCCTCAAGAAATTTTACCTGAGCAGGGAATAAAAGAGAGAGAAGGAAGATATGGAAAGTGTGACTTTGACTATTTACAACCAAGAAAACGATGGGAAAATATAGGTGAGATTAAAGTTCAAAAATTGTATTATAATAGACAAAATCAATCAGTAGTCCCTATTTATGATAAAAATTTTATGGTCAAAAGACACCACAGACAATTAATATCTGAAACAAAAATTTAATGTATTCCAATTATTTTCAGGAGTTTCATATGTCTTTAATAATAAATCCACAGATATTTTTGAACTGAAAGGCAATGTGGAAAATTTGAAATCTAGCCCATGCATCAGTTTTTAACATGACCAATTATAAAAGTAGCGCTGAGTTAAAATTCCAGTCAAACATTTTCACAGAAAAGATATTTCTAAAAGTGATCCTTTTGGGACTTTCTTTTATAAAATGTTAATTTTTCTGAAACAAAAGATTAATTTATGCTTGTGCCCAAATGGACAATATTAAGAATTGTAGAAAAGTTTCTACTTCCCCACTATTGCTCAATGACAATTCTGACACAGATTTCTGGAAAGTGCACTATATAGATAATGCTATAAGTAACACAATAAGCCATGTCTCTTCCCTGAGTAATGACCAGCATATTTACATTGGTGATATCGAGAAATCCTAGTTCTTTTCTAAAGGAAATTTACCAAGATGAAAAATGTAGGAAAGTCTTGCTTTAGTGATCAAAAACTAGTATTCATTAAAATATTCATAGCCAAGACAAAACCTGCAAGTGTAAGATATGTGAAAGGGCTCTTAACCACAGTGCAGAGCTTGCTTAATACAAGAAAATTTATAAAGAAAGACAGCCCAATAAGTATAGAAGATATTAAGCAAGCAAATTCTTTGACATATTTTTTTAAACATAGCAGATACTATGACAGTGATAATTTCTACAAATTTAAAGAATGTGAAAAAACTTTTAGTGAAAAGTTACAACTTGTTAAGTATCAGAGGATTTATACTGAAGGAGAGACCTGTAAATGTAAAAAGTGTGGGAAAGCCTTAAAAAGTTTTTCAACCCTTACTCAACACCAAAAAATTTATTCTGCAGAGAAGACCTACCAATGTGAAGAATGCAATGCACTCAAGAACTTTATTCAACATCACAGTGTTCATACAGAAGATATGCCATGCAAATGCAAAGAATGTGACAAAACTTGCAATAAAAGCTCAAATCTTATTTGTCACCAGTGGACACACCCTGGAGTGATGCCCTACATATGTAAACAATTTTGCAAAGGTTTCAGTCAAAAAACAAGCCTTAAAAATTACCAGAGAATTCATACTAGAGAGAAGCCCTTCAAATGTAAAGTATGTGGCAAAAGTTTTAATAGAAATTCACATCTTGATTGCCACAACAGGATTCATACTGGAGAGAAGCCCTACAAATGTAAAGTGTGTGGCAAGAGTTTTATTCAAAAATCATCACTTACTTGGCACCAGCAAATCCACACTGGAGAGAAGCCCTACAAATGTAAAGAGTGTGGAAAAGCTTTTAATAGCATCTCAGAGTGTAATCGTCACAAAAGGATTCATACTGGGGAGAAGCCCTACAAATGTAAAGTGTGTGGCAAGAGTTTTAATAAAAACTCAAATCTTGATCGCCACAACAGGATTCATACAGGAGAGAAGCCCTACAAATGTAAATTTTGTGGCAAGAGTTTCAGTCAAAAAGAATCACTTACTCAGCACCAGCGAATCCACACTGGAGAGAAGCCCTATAAGTGTAAAGAGTGTGGCAAAGCTTTTATTAGCATCTCACAGCTTAATTGTCACAAAAGGATTCATACTGGAGAGAAGCCCTACAAATGTAAAATGTGTGGCAAGAGTTTTAATCACAGATCATCACTTACTCAGCACCAGCGAATTCATACAGGAGAGAAGCCCTACAAATGTGGAGAATGTGGCAAAGATTTTAATCAACAATCATCACTTACTCGACACCAGAGGATCCATACTAGAGAGAAGTCCTGTAAATGTGAAGAATGGCAAAGCTTTTAATATTGAAGATCACATCTTACTAAACATTATAGAATTTATACTGGAGAGAAGTTTTACAATGAAAACATTGCATCAGTGTCTTTAAGGATGAATCAACCCTATTTCACAGTAGTTCAACACTATTTCACACCAGAGATATGATAGCACAGAAATCATATAAATGTAAAATAGGTGACAGAGTCTCTAATAGTTGATCAAACCCTAGTCAGCACCTCAGAATTCATATGAGTGAGAGGACATGCAGAAAAATTTTTGAAAAGCATTTGGCCATTGATCCAACATTTTTAAAACACTGGAGGATTTATAGCATATAGAAACCCAAAGAATGTGTCCAAGGCTGTATTCAAATTTTCGACATTTTTTAATTTCTGACCTCATATATGTAGCAAATGTGGAGTAGTATTTGTCCAATGTGTGTACTTTAGATAACAGCAAAATATTTACAAAAACACCTTGACAAATATAAAGATTGTAGTAAGTTTCTTATCTATAGCCCATCCCTTGAAGTATTTGGGACCTAGGAGGGAAAAAATCATTTAAATGTAGAAAATGGGTAATTGCTTTTGACATTTGCTGAAAATTTTCTTAACATCTTGAGCTGATATTGTACGAATAAGGAAATACAAGTATAGAATTGTGCATCCCTAAAAGGATATAATTTTAGTATAAATCAACAATTACTAAAGAGTCTCATTTTTCACAACTGGAGAAATAATAATACTCAGAGTTGATTATTTCAAAAGTCTCTTAATATTTATATGAAATTTAAAATTTAAATTTTTAAGAGCCTCTTAAACTTAGGGGCACTTAATCAGTATACCACATCCTCATATTTTTCTTTTTTATTTAGAGATAGGTTTTGCTAAGTAGTATAGGGCCTCACTAACTTATGGAGCCTGACTTTGAACTTGCAAAGCTTCTCACATGCCTAGGGTCATGGCATGGTCCACCATGCCCATTTTACAGAGCATTTTTACTTATATTTTATTACAGATGCAATTTGTTACTAAATAAAGTGTGAATTTCTTAATGTAAACCTTGTCATGCATTTAACGATGTTATTAGGTCACACATCTCCCACGATTCACTTTGCTAATGGATTGATGCAATAGTAAAACATTCTATTGGGTAAATAATGCTATAACGTCTCCATTAATTATTTCATAAATTTAATCAAGTATTATTTGGAGAATATTATTTATGTAAATTATATACTCTCTCTTGTTTGTAATTATCGGAATATTAAGACAGTTATAGGAAGCACCTAGGGATACTAAAATAATGCCCAGATATCCCTAGTTTGAATTATGAGTTTAACATTTCACCTTATAGAGTAGCAGTACTCCCTAAGGGATCTACAACTCTGGAGAGTTATACAAGCTCCCAATCAGGGAGAGGAGAAAGACCCAAGAGACTAGGAGCCAACGTGCATATTCAGGCAATAAAGGAGGGTTGCTGAAGGGGGAAATAGTCTTAATGTTTCCTGGGGAATCCACATGGTCCATAAGCCTATCCTGACTCTTGGACTGAGGAAACCATGCAGTTCCTCATGAATTCTATGACTTTCATCACTGAGGTGACTATAGGTGCCTCTAGTATAGAAAACAAATCACAATTTGGGACCACCTTTTTAGTTTTGGATACCCAATAGAAAAGTGTAACTAGAAACATGTAAAATGATGACTGTAAAAGAAAAAGACATAGTGTAGGAGCATTTATGCCCCCACGTTTTTATTTCATTATATATTTTGATTTTGTAGACCCTTTGGTTCTACTTAATAATTTACAATATAATGTTTGTTATACTTATTGAATTATACAATAGATTGCATGTGTCATGGTCTCCCAGAACCCTCTGCAACCCAGTAATTATAAGATACTATAAACTAACCCTGTCCCTCCTCAGATCTTATAACTCCAAGAACCCATGACACCACAGAGAGAGAAACACAATTTTGATTGAAATAAACCTCTAGACTCTCATCTACAAGTTCTGATCAAAAAGTAAAGACACAATATTCTCTTCATATGTGAGCCTTTTGCGTCAAAAAAAAAAAAAACACCACCCACCAACATTTCATTTAAATTTATTTGGGAAAATAAATATTGAAATATAATGATAATTCTCAAAGAATAATATTCACACCATTCTTTATTCCAAAGGGTAAATATCTAGGTTTCATGCTTATCTCCACATTATTTTATGCAGAAAACTGGCTTCGTTTTACATATGAGAGTTTAAACTGTTTATATGGACAGGAGGGACGTTTCAGTCCTAGTGGTCTAAGGAAAATACTAAAGATCTTCCCTTTTCTTGATTAAATGATGTCTGCAATCCTTAATGAAACAGATAAAGAATGCTGATTTCTCAATGCATCTGGCTGGGTGGCTCACTCATTGGAATCCCAATTTATTTAGTCATCTCAAGCTATCACTCCCTCCTCTAGGATCTGACCTGTTCTTGGGAGGACTTGGTGTTCTTCAGGGGATAACCAGGTCATGCAAGATCTTAGAATGAAGTTTTCTTTGTTCTAACTTGTATTTATTTGGCCTCCCTTTCAATACAAGGTAGAACAAGACTTCAGACTCTCACCTGTGGAGAGGATGCTCTGCCCAGCACTTCCCAGTCAGGACCCTGAAAAGCTCTTTGGGACTCTTCAGTACATAGGTTCAGTGGTTGGGTTTTCCTAGTCTGGCAATACTGTTGCCTATGTCTTTCCCTTTTGCTTTCTCTCTTGCTTTCATAGTATTACTCAAGGAAACACTGTCTTGTGTGCAGAGGGTGTTTTCCTTATCTATTGGATCTGACCTGCCAAGTTGAGCAGCTGCCACATACTGAATGTCACAAACACATGCATGTGTTATCTAATCACTAAGTAGTGTATCTTTCAACTGCATGATTTTTTATTGCATGGGGGTGAAAATTGAGAATGCTTTCTTTGAGTGCCCACAGCACTATTCATAGTATTCATAACAATGCTATGTAATGTTTCTTCTCTGCTCAACTTGTAAGTATTATTCTTGTGCTGCTTTGTAAAACAAATAGAAAAGAGTTGTAAACCAAAAATTTTGTGAGTATAGCTAGTTGTGCAGACTGACTTGGGCAACTCTATTTACCATTGTTGTTTTGTATGGGCTCAAGGTACTCTTTTATACTTTTATTTAACCTTAATGACGTTACCATTCATTGAAGAGTTTTTAACTCACAAACCTTCTCAGTATAAAAATTTTCCCTTGTCATTTTAAAAATTTCTTACTCTTTTTGGGTATACATGATAGTAGAGCAAATTTTAAAATATTATACATGGAGTAAAACTCATTTTAGTTTGCATTTCATTCTTGAGGTGTACATGGTGTGGACTTTCCCTGGTGGTGTATTTATATATAAACATTGAAAAGTTGTGTCTGATTCATTCTACTCTCATTTGTACTCCTATTTCCCTTTTCTTCCCTTCAATCCAACTTTGTCTAATCCACTGAATTTCTATTCTCTCCCGCCCCCTTGTTGAGTGCTTTAGCATCTATATATATTGGGTATTATATGTAATGTCTGTTTCATTCTACTATCATTTCTTTTTTTAATTTTTTATTTATTTTTTTAGTTTTCAGCAGACACAACATCTTTGTTTGTATGTGGTGCTGAGGATTGAACCCGGGCCGCACGCATGCCAGGCGAGCGCGCTACCACTTGAGCCACATCCCCAGCCCCTCTACTATCATTTCTATCCCCATATTCCCTCCCCTCCCTGCAATCATCTCTACTTAATCTAAATAACTATTTTTACCCACCCCCATTGTGAATTAGCATACACTTATTGGAGAGAACATTTGGCCTTTGTGTTTCTGTGTGTTGGGGGGGGTGAGGGGGGCTTATTTCACTTAGGCTAGAGTTGAAGAATATCATGCTTTTACCACCAAAGGGCATAGTTTCATTCATCTTTAAAGCTAAGTAATATTCCACTGGTGGGGGAAATATATATCACATTTTATTTATCCATTCATCTGTTGAAGGAAACATAGGTTGGTTCTATGGTTTATCTATTGTGAATTGTGCTGCTATAAACATTGGTGTGGCTGTGTCCCTGTACTATGCTGTTTTTAATTCCTTTAGGTATAGTCCGAAGAGAGGGATAGCTTGGTCAAATGATGGTTCTGTTCTGGATTTTCAAGGAGTCTCCATACTGCATTCCATGGTAGTTGCACCAATTTGGAGTCAATGTCATGAGCAATGTGTGAGTGTTCCTTTTCCCCCACAACTTCAACAACATTTATTGTTGCCTGTATTATTAACGATTGCCATTCTGACTGAGTGAGATAAAATCTTAAAGTAATTTTGATTTACATTTTCCTAATTGCTAGATGGGTGGAATGTTTTTTCATATATTTGTTAATGGTTTATATTTCTTCTGTGAAGTTGTCTGTTCAGTTATTCAGTCCATTTGTTAATTGGTTTTTGTTGTTGTTTGTATTAATTTTGAGTACTTTATATACCCTAGACATTAGTGCTCTTTCTAAATTACATGTGGTAAAGATTTGTACAAAATCTGTAGGTTCTTTCTTCACATTATTGTTTCTTTTGCTGAGAAGCAGCTTTTTAGTTTGAATATATCCCCTTTATTTATTCTTGATTTTTAATTTTTGTACTGTAGGTGTCTTGTTATGGAAGTCAGATTGTGGACGAACATTCACCTCAGATTTTTAAATGGCATCCCAAGTTCATGAATGTTTCAGTTTTATTGTTTCTCTTACTATCTTGCCTTATAGATCTACATGTTCTAAAGATATATGAAATGATCTAGCTTCACATACATGATTTTCTGATGACTATTATTTTTCAATATGTAGCTGCAGATTATTAAATTATATATCTACTATTTCAGAATTTAACTAAAGCACATACTTGCCTTGTGTAGGAAATATTCCATCAGTAGATCAACATCAAATCTATAATATATAAAAATATATATAAATGCCTGTATTCAAATGCATGCACATCCACCCCAGAGCTTGGCCCATAACACTTATTCTATACTAGTTCTACACTTTATAACCTCCAAGAAAGCTGTTATAAATCCAAAGCCTGAGACTCACTCCTCAGAAATTCTTCTTTTTTTTTTGGGGGGGGGTACAATGATGAAGATTGAACTTGGGGGCACTCAACCCCTGAGAAACATCCCTATCCTTATTTTATGTAGAGACAGGATCTCACTGATCTGCTTAGTAATTTTTTTTCACTGAGGCTGGCTCTGAACTCATGATCTCCTTCCTCAGCCTTCCAAACTGCTGAGATTACAGGCAAATACCACCATGCCCAGCTCCACAGAGAGCCTTCTTTAACTGGTTGGAACCCAGTTCTTCAGTATGTTTTGGCCTAATCCTCACAATTAGAGATGAAATTATTTTCCTCTTTATTAAAAATCAGGGCTACAAAGAGATTGGACTCAACAGCACCTAATTACACAGCAAGTCCACATTATAACAAAGGTATGGTCTTCAATTCTCCACCTCTCCAAAGAGCTCTTCTTGGCTCCACAAAGTTTGGAGTACTTGCCAACCCTCTGCCATGGCTCATTCCAGAAGCCTCCCAGGAGGTGAGTGTATATGAGGGACAGTATTCAAGGTGGCACCTTGGTGATTAATGGGCTATTCCAGGGAATAAGGCGGAGCCTAATTCACCAAAGGCACAAAATTTTATGTGGCTGGTCCAGGATGGGGGCTGCATGAGGGGATACTTTTCCACCGCCCTTGATGTGTCTTTCCTAACTGTTCATATGCTGAAATACTTGTTCAACGACCTGCACTCTTTTCCTGTTTTGTGTTTCCCTCTCATGTGGCTTTGGAGGTCTCATGCTTTGGCAATTATTGTGACTTTCTTGTTCAGTTTTCCAACCTCCCTCATCTCATCCATGTGGAATTTCTGTCTGTGGATATGAATTTTCATTTTATATATTTCCATTTAGTCCAAGTTTCTAGCTACCTCTAGAAAAACAAATGTTTCATTCATTATCATTCTTGTACTAACCCTTCACTTGTTGATAATGGCAGTGTTCAAGAACTATCTTCTGATTTCTACAACCGGAACATAAGTGGATCTGCTTGAAATAACTCTCCCTTCTTTTGACTCCAAATAACTGGGATCCTTTTTGATATAGCGCTTTAATGATTATATATATATACAGTACCCAGGAGACTGATCCTGCTTTTTACATGGTTTCTCTCAGAGAAGGTGGAGTTGGTCATGTAGGTTTCTTAAGAGTGGACTCCAGCTCGGACTCTGCCTCGGCGCTGAGTAGATTCCATCTGCCTGTGATTTCTACAACATGTGACCTATAGCTCTTCCTCTTCTTTTCTTAATTTTAATATTTCACTTAGAACTTGAGCCACAGGACTGTCACTTTGGAAAGGATGACATACCAAAACATCACTACCCCCAAGAAGGTGTGCTCTATGTGCAAACTAGGAAAGAGGGGCCCATCACACACTTCAGGTCTTCAGGGAAATTATGGGGGTACCAGGAGTCCCACACATCAAAGTAGAGGCATTATAAGTAGTGGAACAGGTTTGGACTAATTTGATTTTAGGACCAGAATTAGAGTAATTTAAGTTTTCTTATCAGCATGAGAAAATGATCTCAATCAAGATCCTTTTCCAGATGTGTCCAGGAAACTTTAAGAATTTGAAGCCCAGATCTCTTGGATTGCTGTTATCCATCAGAGAAGACAATAAAATTGAGAGAGATGACATGTCCCACTGGGGCAGCCACAGTTCTGTGTTCTCCAGTGGGAACTTCTTGCCTTTCTACAGACATTAAAATTACAAATCTGCAGAGACAGAACTTAAACACATCCTTTCCATAAAACTTACAAGTGTTTGTGCTCTGCTCAGCTTATTCAGATGACAAAGTACCTCTGTGTTCTCAGATGCAGAGTTAGTGTGGATTCTAAAAATGGCATTGGAGGAGGAAATTCAGTCTACTAGTGAGCTTTCCCAGTAGCTTCTTTGCTTCTCAAAGAAGCAAACATCTTTAGAAGACAATATCCTCATTGCACCATATAGAACATGGTCCTCTGGGCTTATTAGAACTGTTGGAGCCCAGAGAACCATGTTCTCTATGGTGTAATGAGGATATTGTCTTCTAAAGATGTTTGCTTCTTTGAGATCCTGCTAAAATGAGTCAATTTTTCTTATAGGGAATGTCAGTTTTACTTCTTCATTTTTCAATTTAATAACTTCATGGGATATAACTTACATATGGTATGTCATGTAGAGATTTTAAACACTACAATTTGTATGCTTATTACCAGGAAATTAATAAGTTTTAATATTTTGATTGATAATCTTGCTTTGGTCATCTTCACAACTCTTAGAACAATTATTGTTTGAGTAATTGTACATTTTGAAATCTTTAGTGGGAAATGAGGTTCTATGTTCAAAACCTCATTTTATAGAATGGAATCTCACATGGTTAAGAACTTTCAGTTGGTAAATGTCAACAAGGGACCATGATCAGAAGGAAGTACATTAAATATTTTTAAAAATCAAATAAATGTGCTGGTAAGTTCCAATTCATTGTGCCAAATTATAGGCTTATGAATATAATTCACAAGAATTTGGAAGAATATTTTCATGTATTAGTCCATTCTGTTTTAATCACTAAAAACCTTTTGTAATATCTAATAATGGAAATGTGTAAATTCAATTTTGCTTAGAGGAACATTCAGGACACTTTAAATCCATCCTGTCCCGGTCACTTTCAAATTTTTTTCCAAACTTCAATTTCTCATGTCATAAGCATGCACAGATAAATGTGACCCTAAGACACAAAGAACAAGATAAAGCAGTAAAGGTGAAAGGAGAACTTGACTCTTCCATCGCAATATCAGTCAGGGAAATAAGACCCTCCTGCAGGAGCCTGTGGGTTTCCCAGTAATGAGAGATTGGGTTCTGCAGAGAAATGCATGGGCTCTCTCATCCCTGAGGAGCTCCACAGAACAGTGTAGAGGAGAGTGTGGCTGTGGAGTCTCTAATCAAGTCCTCCAGAGACCAATCAGGAAGCAGGCCTGATTTTATTGTGCAGTTACCATGTATATGTACTCAGGCAGTGCCTAAGCAAAATATAGACAGCCACCAATGCAATGTCTGCTCACTGTCATTGCAGTGAACAATCAAAGAGTGGGACTGCAACACATGGCCTCGTGCCCAGAGCTGTGCCGATGGGGTAAGCAGTTTGCCACTCACACACCTAGGATGGGGAGTGGCCTGCCACGCAGACACCATTAACCTATGCCCTGTATGCAGTACTCCATGCACTTGTGCCCACAGAGCAGCACCTCTGGGGCTTCTTCTTTCTTGACTTTAAAGAACAATTTCTCTTCCAGTGGCTTTTCTCAGGAGAAATTTAAAATGATAGTAATATAAATATTATAGATGTAAGTGTGAATCCTGAGCTGTATTTTAAAACCCTGACAATTTATAAAAGCAAGCCTTGGTTCTCATATCTACTTCTCACAAAGAGCTGCCATTCATTCAGTCAATTCTTGCCCAGGGTTTGCTCGTTGTGGTACTGGAGGGTGTGTTTTGCAGCAGAGGTGCTGGGTGATGGTGCCGCCCTCTCTGAGGTGTCAGTCATTTCTCCCTTGTGCTATTTATAGATTCCCAGCACACAAAGAGCCACAAGTAAGAGGTTTCTGCCGGGGCTGACATCAGTCCCAAGCCCACTTGCTTGAAGCAAGACCAGTCTCAATTCTCCATCTCCCTTTTGTCTGTTAGTTTATACAAAGAGGACATGGGGAGGGTTGGCAGTAGTGGTGAAGCTGAGCTCTGTGATGAGGACAACCCCAAGATGTAAGTCTGCAAATGTGTTGTTAGGGGTGACAGATCCTATTTACTCTCCAGTTATGAACAGGATGGTGCTCACACTGCATATGGGAAAAGAGATGCTTCTTCCTCTCACTTTCACCCTGGAATGTGCCCACCCAGAGGGTCCAGATAACCCTAACTTGCAGCGGGGTATCCTTCTCCTGTAATTCTCTCCACTTCTGTCCTGACCACCAGCTCGTGTCCACTGCCTGAGCAGTCCTCACTAGATGGTTGCAACACAGATGATGGTGCATGTATCATACAGCCTCCCCTGACTTTAGTGATAGCACCATATCTAACATGACTCCTTCCTGGATCCAGATACTAGAGGGAGTCTTTACTATCAGCTCTAAGAAACAAATTGTGATTTTTTTTTTTTTGAAAATTTCTTTTTCATGTGTGATCTGTTTTTTCTCATCTCCTCACTTGGCCTTTCCTTTTTCTTACCATATGTGAATTCTTCAAATGTAACCTATTTCAGAAATCTGTGTTAGATTCCCTTTGATTTACATATCCTTCACAAAGAATGCCCACTCTAGGGGGCAGCTTGATTTCTCCAGTGCATAAGGGATATGAGTGCCCAGTACAGTAGGGCATCCGTGGACCAAGCTGGAAGTATCACTCCGTAGGCCCTTGTTTGAGAAGTGTTTCTAAGATTACCTCCGTGATGTCAGAGAGCTTGTGTTATGTCTCATGATCTCCTGGACTATGCTGTGCCAGGCATAATGTGCACAGCTGGGAAGGTACATAGCTCAGGATTTCAGTCATCTATGAATCATTCCCATTCCCCAGGATGCTTCCTAACATCAATGGAGCCTCAGCAGGGACATTACTATAGATATTTCTTCACAACACTACCATGATACATTTACACAATTTTAATCATACTTGATGCACATCATTTAGTGATTATTGTGGTTCAAAACTGGAGCTAGCAGAATGACCAGACTGTGCTTTCTCCTGGCCACTGCCTGTATGAAGATTAGTTCTCATTATTGCATGAAATTGTGTTCCTTTCTTTGAAGCATACTATCAGGAAAGGGTCTAATTTCTTCCCAATACTGATACAGAAATTTACTATCAGAAAACAATTTTCCAACAGTTTCAAGGCAATGAACAACCCATCCATGAGTTCTTGAGTATTACTGCAAATTCATGGCACCTGCACACTCCAGTTTGTATGACTGCATTTTCCTTTGCTACACTGATCTTAAATTCATCCAATGGCCTGGAGACACACGTGATTAAAACATGTCATTTATTGAGTGTTAGAAAACTTAGATTGTGTAAGATTCAAATGTTTAAAATGAATTGAAGCAGTTTTTGTGTGTCACAGAAAAGTGATAGAATGCAGTTTTTGGTTTTAAAATTCACATGTCTTTTTGTTGTTGAAATAAGGCAATTTTAAACCCTCCTCCTTTCCTTTGTACCCCAGATTGAACCCAGGGCATTTAGTCATTAAACTATCTCACCAGCCATTTTTTATATTGGGAGAAAATTTTGCTAAGTTACTGAGCTTTGGCCTTATAATCCTCTGACTCCTGAGCCAATAGGATTGCAGGCATTCAGCCTCACCTAAAAGCATTTTTAAGTTATTTTTTACATGCTAATATAGAACAATTTAAGCTTATACTATAAAAATATTTATATTATATTTGACTTACATAAAATAAATTCATATGAATTGGCATATGCCATTTATATATAGATCTCACCAAAAAATAACTAAGGCCTAGTGATTAAATGTGAACCCTAATATATTTGGGGGGGTACCAGGGATTAAAATCGTGGGCACTCAACCAGTGAGCCACATCTCCACTCCTATTTTGTATTTTATTTAGAGACAGCATCTCACCAAGTTGCTCAGGGTCTTGCTGTTGCTGGATTTGAACTCACCATCCTCTTGTCTTAGCCTCCCAAAGCACTGGGATTATAGTTTACTATTTTAAAATTTATATTCTTTTTTCTGGATTTACCATGAGAGACTGTCTTTTTCTAGTGATTTTTCATATTTCACAAATCCTGTGTTTGCACTTATATGTTGAAGCTAAAAAAGTTGATCACAAAGAACCACAAATGAGAAAAGCTTTTCATATCTGTTTTAAGAGACAGATGACAAGGAGTGCCAAAAAGCCATTAAGAGGGAAAAGTAACTCTTAGGTTTTATAGCCCATAGTTAGAATCGGACAAGTAATTATTAGACTGTGGACATTCTAAAAAGAGTTCACAGGTTTCAAACATCAAAATGATATTTTAGAAGGTAGAAATTGCACAGATTTGATCACTACACATGTTCGATTAAAATGCTGGATCCTATATGTAGATACCAATTAAAAATTGAACAATAATTAACACTTCAAGTCAAGTAGAAAAAAATAAAGAAGGATGGCAGGAAATACAAACCATGCCTCAATAGTAACCCTAAATGTTACTGGCTTAAACACACCAATTAAAAGACATAGGCCAGTAGACTGGATTTAAAAAAAATCCAACCATATCCTGCCTCCAGGAGACTCGGGAAAAGACAGACTGAAGGTGAAAGATTGGGAAAAAACATACCCCTCACATGAACCTTGAAAGCAAGTAGAGGTCTCCATACTTATATTAAATAAAGTAGACTTCAAGCCAAAGTTAATCAAAATAGATAAAGAAGAACATTTCATACTGCTCAAGGGAACCATATGCCAACAAGACATAACAATCATAAATATATATGCCCCAAACAATGGGGCACCTATGTTCAAACAAATTCTTCTCAAGTTCAAGAGTCAAATTGACCACAACGTGATCTGGGGTGAGTTTAACACACCTCTCTCACCACTGGATAGATCTTCCAAACAAAAGTTGAATAAAGAAACTATAGAGCTCAATAACACAATAACTTAACTCATATATATAGAATACATATCAGATTGGAGGAGGAAGCCTGGCCCCACCCCACGCGTTAATCTGGAGGAAGCCTATCAACCCTTAAAACCCAAAATCAAACTTTTAATCATTGAATATTAACAGTTTTTCCATTTTTGTTTCCATGATCTTTTTTGCATTTTACTTTCACCTTAATTTTTTACTTTGCAGTGAACAATTCTTTTGTTAATACTTTCATTTAGATTGTTTTCCCTATATTTGTGAATGGATTGTGCCTCGATTTTAACACTGCTCATTGCTACTGTATATAATTTAAATGATTTAATGTTGACCATTTAACCCATGACATTATTCAAGTAATTCTTATGTTTCATTAGTTCATGGAAATTGCTTAGAAACATTATAGAAATAATAGTATCATCTGCATATGCTATTTGATTTTTGATGTATAAAATACCATTTAATATTCTCAAAGAATATTTAGAAGTTAGAAAAGTATGCAGTTTTTTTTTCTTTTCCTAAAAATAAATTGATAAATACTTCAGTTCACACCATGAAGTATGAAAACTGATCATAGCTGCCCTTAAGTGGATTGAAAAAGAATTTTCCTCTGGTCATAATTGGCCGTAGGTTTTACAGTAATTTAGTAAGTGATTTGCCAGAGCTTTGCTCTATCAAAATGATTTTTGGAAACTTCCCATATGACAATGTCCCTCTTGGTCAAGAAGTCCAATCATTCTTTTTGTTGTTGTTCTCAGTTTGTTAGGGGTTTTGAATATCTGCGTCAACATCTATAAAAAGATGGTCTGGAATTTCCATTCTTATGCTGTGTTAGCTGGTATTTCTGGCCTTACAGAAAGAATTAGTCAATTTTCTTCTTCTACATCATGAATTATTGTTACTAATCCTAATTACATGTTTCCTAGAAATCACCTCTGAAGGCTCCTTTTTGAAAATGTGATTACGGTTTGGTTTTTTGGTGGGTCAAATTTTAGAGCTAGGTTTTTGCCATTTTGGCCTCAAATTCCTTAGCCTAAATCCTCCTCCTCCTGTGGCCTCAAGGTAGTCAAGATTAGTGGCATGTGCTCCCATAGCAGCATAACTGCATGTATTTTTTGTGCAGCTGTAAAGTTAAATGTTGATTTGTAGGTCTATTTTACATTTCTTCACATCTGGGTCTACTAATGTATTCTATTGATTTCTGAAGTAATTTTCAAAGTTGATGATTATCTAGCATTTTATCTATATTTTGTTGTTTTCCAGGCTCGAGGTTTTCTTGCCCATTAACATGGAATAATGAGGAAGCATAATGTGGGAAAATGAGAACCTGGCATTTTGCTAATTGATCTCAAGATGCCCCAGGAAGGATGGAGAGTGTGCACCCATACTCCTGAGAGACAAATAAAGCAGAAAAACTAAATTATCATTTTATGTAGCCTAATACGTGATCTTGAGTAACTTTCATGTCTTTACACACTTTTTTAATTTTTAGGGCAGAATCTAAGTATTTTAACATATTTAAATTAGGTTATGAGGGGTTTATATTAAATTTTGGTGAGTTGTGTAAGTTTCTTATATTTTGGATGTTGAGCTTTTTCAGACATGGGGCTATAATCAGTTTTCTTTAACCCAGTGTACTTTACATTTCATTGATTGATTCCTTTGCTGTATAGAAGCATTTTTAGCTTTATATAGTCTCAGCTGTTTTTCCTTGCCCAGTCTCTGCATATTCTATCTAAAACCATTGCCAACAGCAATGGCAAAAAAATTCTCATTTTCTTCTGGAATTTTTATGCTTTCATGTTATATCACAATGAGATATAACCACATGCTTGTGGGCTCAATCCTCAAAATGTTGGTTGGTAACACATACTGCAGAGGATATGCAGAAAAAAAAAACAACATTTGGACATCCTTGCCAGGAATATAAATTTGAATAGACATTAAAATTACTATAAGGGAGTTTTTCAAAAAAGTAGAACTAGAGATGCCATATGACCCAGACATTGAGAATATATCTGTAGTTTTAGGATTCTTCAGAAAAGTAGAATACACAAAAAATGTACATGTGTATACAGAAGGGAGCTTATTATATTCACTCACATAATCATGGGAGGAATAGTCACCAAATGTTTGCCTGCAGGATGGCAACACTGGGAAACTGGTAACAGCTCAGTCCAAGAAGCTGGAATCTTCACAATATGAGGAAGCAAATGAAGCCGCTGTGGTCCAGGATAGAGGACTTAAATGATCCTAGTAGATGAAAAAACAAATAACCTGATCAAAGTGGGCTAAAGATCTGAACAGATACTTGTCAGGATAGGATATACAATCAATAAATGTATGAAAAATGCTCATCATCTCTAGGAATCAGAGAAATGCAAATCAAAACTACTCTAAGATATCATCTCACTCCAGTCAGAATGGCAGCAATTATGAAGACAAACAACAATAAGTGTTGGTGAAGATGTGGGGAAAAGGTACATTTATACACTGCTGGTGGGACTGTAAATTGATGCAGCCCATTTGGAAATTAGTATGGAGATTCCTTGGAAATATGGGAATGGAACCTCCATTTGACCCACCTATCCCTCTCCTCAGCCTAAGCATAAAGGTTTGAAAACATCATACTACAGGGACACAGCCAGATCAATGTTTATGGCACCATAACTCACAATACCTAAACTATGGAGCCAACATAGATGCCCTTCAGTGGATGAATAGATAAAAAAGTGGCATATATATACAATGGAATTTTACTCAGCAATAAAAGAATAAAATCGTGGCATTTGCATGTAAATGGATGGAGTTGGAGAAGATAATAACTGGAGTTAGCCAATGCCCCCTCCCTCTAAAAACAAACAAACAAACAAAAAAAAAAAAAACAAATGCAGAATATTTCCCTGACATAAGGGGGCTGACTTACAGTGGAGTATGCAGGGGGAGCATAGGAGGAATAGATGAATTCTAGATAGGGCAGAGGGGTGGGAGGAAAAGGGAGGGGGACGGGGATTAGCAAGGATAGTAGAATGTGTCATACATCCAAAATACATGTATGAAGACTTGAATTGGGTGTCAACATATGTTACATAAAAAAGATACAAAAATTGTGGTATATATGTGTATTAAGATTTGTAATGCAAAAGAAAAAAAAGAATCACATTAACTTACATTAGGTAGAGGAAAGTGAAAGGAGGGGAAGGCAGGGGATGTGGGAATAAGGAAGAGAATGAAACATACATTATTGCTTTATATATGTATGTATGTGACTGTATGATCCATGTGATTCTACAATATGTATACTCAGAAAAATGAGAAATTATATCCCATCTATGTATGATATATCAAAGTATATTAATGCATTCTACTGTCATGGATAACTAACTAAAACAAATAAAATTTTTTAAAAAGACCCAGGGAGAGCCAATGGTGCAAGTCCCCAAACGGGACTTCAAGAAGCTTGGAGCATAAGTGAGTGACTGCTTCTCTTGCTTTTTTTAAATCAACCCTATTGAACACCAATATATATGTTCATTACAGGTATTTCTGATGCTTTCTGACTCAGCGTTCTGGAAGCACATTCACAGACACCAGCAGAGATTGTCCACACAATTTCTCTGGGTATCTCAATCCACTCAAATGGACAGCTGACATTAACCACCTCAACAATTGAAGGAAATAAAATCCATCTTTAGGAATATCTACCCTCCCAAGTTAACTGCAGTACTATCACAACCTAAATTTCCAAAGAGTAACTCAGGAAGAAGAACCTATGGTATGTTACAGATAATAGAGAAAGAGAGATTTATCATTGTGTTTACACACAAATGTATCAACATACATATATAACCTTTTCAATTTTTTAAAAATTATTTTGAGACAAGGTCTTTTAAGGTGCAGTGGGTGTCACCAAGATGCGAAGCTGGCTCCAAGATCATTATTCTCCTCCCTCAGCCTATGGAGTCCATAGCATGACAAAACAAATGTGCCTCCACACCTCACTTATTACTCAACTTTAAAATAAGGATGGTGTATATGGCAGTGTTGCCAAAATTTGAAGGCTAGCCTTAGTAGTTTGGTAACATTCTGTCTTAAAACTGAAAAAGATAATGATGGTGGATTTCTGTCACAGGTAAGGCAACCCTGGGTCCAAACCCCAGAAACAAAAGAATATTCTCCAATAACTCAGAAAAACTGAAGGACTTTAGGCTAAGTGAGATGATTCAGATGCAGAAATACATTGTATACTCTATGTTCAGTGGCTGAAATAAAATAGAATGGAAGTGTAGAAAGAGCCTGGTTGTTATCAAGGAGCTTCATCAATAATATCGCATCATATAATGGAAATTCCAAAAGACAGCAGGATTGTGTTCTTAGTGCAGAATTTGATAATTATGAGAGATGATGGTTTTTTTAATCACATAGGAATTGCAAATACTTATGGGATTCAGTGTGATGTTTATATATATGC
This sequence comes from Spermophilus citellus, assembly GCF_964194105.1. Taxonomy (NCBI): domain Eukaryota; kingdom Metazoa; phylum Chordata; class Mammalia; order Rodentia; family Sciuridae; genus Spermophilus; species Spermophilus citellus. The sequence goes on along the minus strand of NW_027672946.1, from coordinate 354,006 downwards.
ATATACATGTATTCATAATATCCAAACGCCCTCTTCTGCCCTTGATGCCCCCCACACTCCTCAGCCATACTAATCATTATTGTACTTGTACATGATATTATATTAGTTAACATATGAGATGTGACACTATTGTGTATTTCTTCACTTAGCATGACATCATCCAATTTCATCTATTTTGCTGACCATTAGAGGAGTTTGTATTGATGACTGAATAATACACCATGGTGAATATATAATGTACTTTCTGGTGGATATGTTCAATTGCTTACCTACACCACTGACTTTTCTCTATATCTGTATTGTTAAACATACTGTTATGCAACTTGAATTTATGTAACAAAAAAAAGCAACAACTACAAAAGAATGAAGAAACTGAGAGTGGGGGCACATACCTGCAATCCCAATGGCTTGGGAGGCTGAGGCAGGAAATTCACGAGTTCAAAGACAGACAAATTAATAGGGACCTATACAACTCAGTGAGACCCTGTTTCTTAAAAAATTAAACATGACTGGGGAAGTGGCTTTGTGGTTGAGTGATACTGGGACCAATCCCTATTATACACACCCCCAAAAAGAATAAAGAAACTAGAAAACTATGTCCTAACCTGATTTTATCAAGTGAAAAGAAGCCAAGGCATAAGAAAAACATATTCTTTAAGTTTGTTAATATAAAGGTAATAAGCTATCTCTTTGAATTTTTCACAAAGTGCAATATTTTGAGAGCATTCAGTAGGTTATATTACATGAAAAACTGCTCTTGTGCAAATAATGAAATAAAACATTAGCAAGGTGTGGTGGTGCATGACTGTAATTCCAGTGTCTCTGGAGGCTGATACAAAGCCAGCCTCAATAACTTAGGAAAGGAATAAGCAATTCAGTGAAACTCTGTCTCTAACTAAGTTACAAAAAAAGATAAGGAATGTTGCTGAGAGGTTGAGTGCCCCTGGGCTCAATCCACAGCATTAAAAACAAAGGCAAAGATAAAAAAGAAATAAGACATTAAGGCTGCTGAACATTTATATTTTCAGTGTTCCAAATATTTGATCCAATACTCCCAATTTCACTTCATCCATCAATTTATAATTGAAATCTCTAGTTATTTGTTCGTGAGAGAAAGGAGACAGAGATGTTCCTGAACTCTGCCATTCCTTTGCTAGTTTCTGCCATAAGCTAGGCAAAGATCTGCCCATTGTGATCCCCAGGGTACTGTGGCTTAGTCCTTTCTCTTCATGCAAGGATGCACCTTGAGGAGTGGATGTTGACTTGACTGCTAAAGAGGGGAAGAGGTAAAAGGGAAGTAATGTGTGTGGGCGTGTGGGTGGGGTGTCATAATGATGACTTCTGACCAAATCCTACCCATGATCATTTTTTGAAAATGTACCCAGTAAATGGTTTGTTTTCTTATATATCTTCTGGGATCCTGATCCTACAGTTAAATGTGAGGGACCCTATTCTCCATACCCAGCTACCTTAGCATTGTTTTTCTCAGTTTTATGCCTCAGAATTTGAAATACTTAGTCCCCCTTCCTCAGAGCCTTGACCTCATGTCTCTTTTGCTTATATTTTTAATATCTGGGAAATCCTCAAATACTAAGTTGCAGGGGAATCCACAGTTGATGTTCCTCTTCCAAGGGTAAGGATAGACATTTTCTCTCATTGTGGCCTCTACCTTCTACTCACAAAATGGGGACATTATACACGTTTGCAAACCTAGATATTATCCTGAGCCAACCTATACTATTAAAGTGAAGAATTTAATCCCTGGGTCTGGGGTCAGGGTTAGAGCACCAGCCTAGCACATGTGAGGCAATGGGTTCAATCAGCAGCACCATATAAAAATAAATATATAAAATAAGTTACTCTGTCCACTACAACTAAAGAAATCAAAAAAGGCTAATCCCTACCAGGGTTGTGATGGCACATGCATGTAACCCGAGCTGCCCTGGAAGCTAGCCTTGAGGGTCACAACTTTGAGTCTAGCCTCACTAACTTGTCAAGACCATATCTCAAAGAAAAATAAAAATGGGATTATGATAGAGCTCACTGGTAGACCATACCTAAGTCCTGTCATCAGGATCACAGGGGAAATTTTTTAATTCCTATCTTTTTTCTATGAGTTAAGGTCACCACACAAAAGAAGGTGGCTTAGGGATAATGGTATATTTTCTAAAAACAAGCCATGTTAAATGTTCAAGTGTTCACATTTCTTGAAAAATTCCCAAGTATTTTGCTTTTGATATTATGGTCATTATAACTGTCTTTAATTTTATGTTTGCTACTTATTTTCTTATGCACAAAAATAACTGATGATATTAAATTTTATTACTGTTCTGAGCTCATCTGTTACCTCTAATAGTAATTAGTGAACTCCTACATTTAAAATATCCACTTAAAATCCACTTCAACCTCATACTTCATATTGGAAAATCTCAAAAGTTAGACAGCAAGAAACAGAAGTAAGTTGCAATACCCTTTGACAAAGGCAAAGATACTGGTGAGAATCTCAGAAAATCTCTATTCCCTAAAAGTCAGAAACCAAGAGAACAAGACCATAATCTCCCACACACACATGATTTTATTCTTTTATTGATGAATAAAATTCCATTGTGTATGTATAATGCATATGTTTTTATCCATTCATCCACTGAAGGGCATCTAGGTTGGCTCCACAGGATATCTGGGTCAAATGGTGGTTCCATTCTCAGATTTCCAAGGAATCTCCATACTGCTTTCCATATTGGCTGCACCAATTTGCAGTCCCACTAGCAGTGTATGACTGTACCATTTTCCCCACATCCTCGCCAACACTTGTTGTTGTCTGTCTTCATAATAGCTGCCATAATACAATTTTTATTATAGTAAAATTTACACACACACACACACTCGGGTTTTGCTTTGGTGTCTCTGGACAAGATCATGTGGAGTAGGAACCTCCAAATATGATGTCATCCTACTGCCAGTTAAGAGTAGGAATTGGTCCATGGGCAGAATTCTGGAATCACACAGAGCATCTCCCATAAACTTCAGGATCAAAGGGGTGTGAGGCCTAGAGATGTCAGAGAAGACTCACTGTTTTCCTCCCCCCTTCTTGATAGTGATTTCTGGGCCAATGAGCTTTGCTCTACTTTGATTACATTTTATGTATTATCTAAAATCCTCTCTTGCAAGATCACAAGAGCCAAGAAACGTAACATAACCTCCATATCCTTGGGATCACAACCAGCTACAGTGTCAGATCTTTTATTGCTTTAGTTATTTACTCACTTCATTTGATCTATTTATTAATACAGGTAGACACCAGCAACTGCTCTAGGTCCTGTTGGAAGGTAACAGTCACACACCTACACACAGCATCCTAAAAGGAGACTGTTGAAACAGGAATTCTGACCCTTCAATGTTCATGAAGACCCACCCAATATCAGAACTTTGAATATTTTATTTTGAGGCAGGGTCTTGCTAAGAGGCCAACTGTGGCCTCCGACTTGAGATCCTCCTGAAGCAGCCTCCCAAATGCCTGGCTTTACAGACATGTGCTACCAAACCTTGTCCTTTGCTTATTAAAAAAAGCGCATAGCTGCTGGTTACCATCCTCCAGTGATATATGTGATATCACACCCCAAATAATAAAAAACCCACACAATTCTAAAGCTCAAGTCTGACTCTGGCTGTGTGAGGTTGTGTAATGGGAAGGGACTCCAGGGAGAGACAGGGACAACAGCTCAGAAAAAGTAGGTTCCTTGGTTTTCATGGCAGAAAAGAACTTCATTTGTCAGGTGCATGGATACACCTATATAGAAAAGCAGATACACATTCAGGAAAGAACATGAGGAGACGGGAATTCAGTGAAGTCGGTAGCGTGCTTGCCCTGCATGCACAAGGTCCCAGGTTCAATCCCCAGCACCACAAGAAGAAAGAAAGGAAAAAAAAATGTGAGAAAGCCCTAAAGAGACAGGAAATACATGGTCTGAGGTGTTGCTATTTGGAGAGGGACATTTAAGTGGGGCTGGACTAGAGATGGGGCCAGATCAGACTTGTGTACTTTCTCACCCATTTTTCTAAGCTTGCTCACATCATGCTCATATTTGGGGAAGCTTGTCTAGGAGAAATGCTGCATTGCAGGGAGTTGCTTTTTTTAAATATAAATCTGATCTTTATTTTTCAAAATAGTTTTTAGTTGGACAGTATATCTTTATTTTATATATTTCTATTTAATGTGGTGCTGAGGATTGAACCCAGTGCCTCACAGGTGCTAGGCAGGTGCTCTGTCACTGAGCCAAAACCCCAGTCCCTTGTGTTTAATTTCAAATATTTTGTGGGCATTCCTGCGTTCTGATGATTTATGAATATTTTTCTTTGTGGTTCAGAGTAACTTTCTTCTTGGTGTCCCAGCTTTGCTGTCCCAACCACACGTGTTCCACAGTTTTTTGTGGACCTCAAGTGTTGCTAGAGGAATGATTAAATGATCATTTAGTTATCAAAGCACATAGGGCAGTGTTTTCAGGACAGAAGTCTTAAGAAAATGCTCATTATTAGGTTTCTATTTTTACTTATGTATTTAGCCATGGACTCATATGGATTTGCAGTGATCCACAAACCAGTAGATTTCAGAAAATTTTCATGTTGACAACTCTTTTCAAATGGTTTCATTCAGATTGAGGCACATTGGACCGATTGTAAAGATTAAGATGCTTTTAAAGTGCTCATGAATTTTCCTGGCTAGAATATTGCAGAGGGTTTTCCCAGTTTTCTTGCCACTTTGTTTATCTCATTGGTGTTGAAAAACCTCCCAGATGCAAGGAATGCACCCCAGAGGCAAGCTCCTGCAGCTGGCCACTCACAGACCCCCACACTCACTGATCCAATTCTCTGTCCCCTGTTAATTGGGTGTCAGGTGCTTTTGGATTGTTAATTATTGGGTAAAACCCAGTATTTTGCCCCCAGGGAGCCCAAGGTCTAGCTTGTTGGTTGTTGGAACCACTGGGTTGGTTATTCACTTTTCCTTGCCTCTCAAGACAAATCTAAGCTCCATCCAGGAACCTATATCTAGTGGCACTGGTAGCTTAGGAAAATTTTTAATTTTGTTTAAGAAAACTAACAGCAAGAATAATATCCCTCATGGGGGAAGGAGGGGTTCTGGTCCCAAGGTGTCCCTAGCTCTTTCCTTCTTCTCACCCACATAATCTTCTCATCATGGGCCAGACAACCGGGTACTGCTCATCCGTGGAATCCTGGGCATGTGCCTTGACCTTCTCAGTCTTCCTTCAAGAGAAATGTTCCCATTTCACAAATGCAGCAAAACTGGTCCCCCAAATACCTGGGCTGCTGTTACTGTGAAGCAAAAGTAAAAATACTGAAGATGGGGACTGGGGCTGGGGCTCAGCCATAAGAGCGCTTGCCTAGCACATGCAAGGCCCTGGGTTCCATCTTCAACACCACAGAAAAATAAATGGATAGAATAAAGGTATCTAGCAATTAGGGAAATGCAAATTAAAACTGCACTGAGCTTCCCTTTCACTCCGGTCAGAGTGGCAATTATCAAGGATAAAGTAACAATATATTGGTGAGGATGTGGGGGACAGGGAATGCTCACACCTTGTTAAAGAAACTTCATGTTGGTGCAACCCCTCTGGAAAGCAGGTTGGAGATTCCTTACGAATCTCGAACTGGAACCACCATCGGACTCAGTCATCCCACTCCTCAGCATAAAGAGGATAAAATCAGCATACTATAGGGACACAGCCACATCAATGTTTATGATAGCACAACTCAAAATAGATAACCTGTAGACCCAGCATAAATGCCCATCAATAGATGAGTAGATAAAGGAATTGTGGTATATATACATGGTGGAATATTAGTCAGCTTTAAAAAAGAATGACTTCATAACATTGGCCAGTAAATGAATGGATGTGGGGATTATCATTCTAAAGTAAAATAAGGCAATCCCCCCAATCCAAAAGTCACATGTTTTCCCTGATATGTGATATCTACATCACAAGGAATGGGGGGCACAAAGAGAATTTCAGTAGATTAGACAAAGGGGAACAACAGGAAGGGAGGGGAGATAAGAACAGGAAAGACAGTAGCATGAATCAACCATAATGTTCCTATTTAAAGATATGAAAATACCTAAGAGAATCGGTCCATCATGCACACCCACACGAATGGGGTACTAAGGAGAATAAGGTATATAGGTGTATTTTATGTTTGGATAATTTTATCAAATTGACTCTATGGTCATGTATAACTAAAAAGGATGAATAAAACAGAAAAAGATACAAAGTACTTAAAAGGACCATGGATCCAACTTGATAGCATCTTAGCCAGATAAGGAAATGTCTTTAGGTACATTCCAGAATTTACTAAACCATTCCCCTATTGGATGCTGTCAAAGGTGTTGGAGTCTGTGAGAAGGTGGAGGTTCAGGGCGCTGCATGGAGAAGATAGGACCTCCCCATTCATCTGGAGGTGCAGGGGTCCCAGGGGGCAGGTAATCTCGAGGTCTCTATGGTTAACAAAGGCAAAGAGGAGGTGGGTGCACTGGAGTCTGCTCTCTGGGGGTCTCTTCTGTGCTGATCGCTTTACTCATTCTCCAGCCTCAAAATGAGCTCCAGATAGATTCAACTCAGCTGGAGGAACATGAGATCTCACGCTGCCAATTGGGTGGTAAACTCCTCCAGGGCGCCTGCCAGGCCCCCAGTGAGCCTCCACCAGCGCTGGCCATGACGCACTGGGCAGTTCCTACTGGGCGAAAGGCCAGTTCTACTTGGAGAATTTTGCACATATAAACAGAGGACAAGTCAGCCTCCCGAAGATGCTTTGGGTGGTCTTATTATAGAAGGAGGTCCAGGTGATGAAACTTTCAAGAAGTGACTTCAACTTCCTAACTTCAAAACTCAACAGAACTTCCCTGACCCTAACCCAATGCCCAGACCTTAAAAGGAAAGAAAAAAAGAAAATAGCTGCACCCAAACCCTGCCATTCTGGCCTCCCCCTTGCCTGGAGCAGATATCAGCCTGCTGTCACTCAAAAAGAAGGCTAGCTGGGCTGGAGGGGGGGGGCGGAGAGCGGAGACTGACTGACGCCCTGTCCAATCAGAAGCCTCGGTGCTGAGCGCTGCCCAATCCTGAGCGCAGCCGGCGAGCAGGGGGCGGGCCTCCGCACGCGGTTTGGGATTTATTTCTCCGTGGACTGTGGTTCCAGGACTCCTGCAGTTGAACTCCAGGCTTTGCTTCGTGCCCGGGATCCCGGGTGGCCCTGCCATGCAGAAGCTGAAACTCTCCAGGGCAGGCTTGGCTGCTGGGCACCAGGAGATGGTGAGTGTGCAGTGGCACCTGGTGCCTGGACAGAAAGGCTCAGGAGGGGGGAGGGGCAAGGATGCTGTCTGGCAGGACAGGCTGTGGTGGGAACTGAGCTGGCTGACCCTGAGTCAGGGCACTCTCTGCATACACAGGCCTGAGCCCATTGGGGACAGTGCCCCTCAGTCCCCCTGGCCAGCCGGGTGGGGAGCGTGACAGTGGTGGAGACCCCTCACGACCTCCCCATCCCTTGGGGCAACCTCAGCCCCTGGTCAGGTCCTATGTGGCAGGTGAGCGCTGCTGCCTGGCGTCTTCCTGGGCTGTGGTGATTGACAGGTGGGACCACTGGGAGAATCCAATTTCCAAGCCTGGCGATGGCGCACACCTGTCATCCCAGAGGCTGGAGGAGGGCGGGTTACACTGGAGAATTGGGAGGTCAAGGCCAACCTCTTCAAGTTGAGAAGGCACTTAGAGATTCAGTGTGACCCTGCCTCTAAATAAAATGCAAAATAGGGCTTGGTATGAAGCTCAGTGGTCGAGGGCCAATGAGTTCAGTGCCCAGTACCCAAAAATAAAAAAAAAAAAATAATAATAATAATAAAAAATCAAATCCCCAAACACCATTTTCCTGCAGGAGAGGAGCTGCGGTGTACAGGGACCTTGCTTATTACTGAGCTAGTTTTGTGGAGTTTGTTTTACTGTTTTTGTTTGTTTGTTTGTTTTGTAGGTAACAGAAGGGTGGTTTACCACTCAGCCATGTCCCTAGTCGTTTTTAGTTTTTATTCTGCCCGCTGGTCTAGCTAAGTTGCTGAGATTGGCCTTGTTATGGTTTAATTGATAATGACTTTTCCGTTGCAATTAAGTGTATGATTTTCACTTCCACATGGGTTCGTGGGTGGACACTGTTGACGTCGTGATTCCTCGATGACAATTGTATCAGTACAGCTTCCCAATGCACATGTTGGGCAATAACTTTTTTTTGCTCTTATAATATTTTGTTCTTATAATTCAAAAGTTTCTTGGCTAAGTTTACATATATTTAACTTTGTAGATGAATTTTAGGACTGAATACTTCCATTAAGAGTAAAGCATGCTGGATTGTTTATTAGTGCATCAGAGTTATACATAATACCACATGCATATGGCACTTGTAAAACTTACCCATGGCATTTTATACCATTTTTTAATCTGAATATCCCATTTTTATTAATGTATTATCCTGTGAACTGATTTGAGTAAGTGCACTCTGGTTGGGGATTATCAAGTGTCTTTAATGGCAAAACAGTTTCCACAAATAATTAAGAAGCACTTAAACTCCTTAAGTTTATTAGAATTCTATGGTTTCCTATCTTCATTGATACTATTTCATTTTCTCTCTGATAGGGTTTTAGTTTACATTTCTCGGGTTTCTAAAGATGTTGGATTCTTTTATTCTCATTATTAAACACATGGGTGTCTCCTGTACAATTTGGCAGCTCAAGTCTCCTCCCTGAATTTTTTCTGTGCTGGATTTCAGAGTGTTGGGACCATGAGAATCACCACTCTGTGGGCCCTTTTCCTACCCAAGTGGGCTGGGATCTGCAGGGGTCTCAGGGTTTTCTCCCTCCTGAGGTATTCTTTCTTTTTTTTGGGGGGGGGCATGGGGAGCATAGTGGATTGAACGCAGAGGTCCTTTCCCATAGAGCTACATCCCTCGCACTTTTTATCATTTATCTTGAGACAGAGGCTGAGTCTGGCCTTGAACGTGGGCCTCCGCCTCCGGAGTGGCTGGGATTACAGGTGTGGCCCTCCTGCCTGGGTCCCCCTGAATGTTCTAAATGTAAGGGAAGCAAAGTGTCAGATCCACAACCCTGTCTCCCAGACGAAACCTGTACACATGTATCAATGAATTCCTCAAATTCCAGTCCCCTGTTCCCATTTCCAGTGACAGTTTTTCCTCCCCAGTGTAATAAAATAAGAAGCAAAGGTTTTGTTTTCTGTTTATGAGCATTTCACATGATAGAAAAGTACACCAAAAACCACTTGACATTTGAAAAAGTGTGTGTGTGTGTGTGTGTGTGTGTGTTTGTGTGTGTGTGCATGTGTACTCTCCCTTTCTCTCCCAGGCCAGACACCTTGTCAGAATGTCTTTTGGCTGAGTGTCCCCCCTGTGGACTGCATGTCCTAGGGGTCTCATACCCTCTGTGATATTTTCCTGGTCCTGTTTTGACTCTGCCTGACATGAGGTTCCCACACCTGGCACATCTGAGGTCTCCTGAGCGTCTGGTGCATATCAGCCACCTGTTGACCTATGAGCAGGTGCATTTAGGGGAAGTAGTTTCTCAGGGGAATAGGTGATGGCCCTGCAGCTGGGAGGAGTCTCCTTAGCCAGAGCCACTTCAGAAGTTTCCTCGTCCTGGCTCCTGTGGATCCTGGAACAGTGATGGACATGCAGCCATTTATTAACACACTGGTTCAAGTTCCTCTGGGAATGCATCCAGAGTTGTTGTTGTTCTGTTAGCTTTTAAAGAACTCCATGCTGTTTTCAAAAATGGCTGCACTGAGCTTATATTCTAGCCCCATGTGAGCAGGTCTTTTTCTCCATATCCATGTCATTGGAGGACTGGTTCCTTTGACTGTTTGATAGGAGCCTTTCCCACAGCTGCACTCAGACTGAGAACCTGTCCTACTTGGCTGGGGGCTGAATTCCTGATGCAATTGGTTAGAACCCAGGCTGCCTGTGCTCACTGCAAGAAGGTGGTGTGAGCCTATTCTAGAAAGGAACAGGGAGCTGTGCTTTTGACAGCTTTTGCTTCACTCCTGGGAGGGGGGATCATAGTCCAGGGAAGTGCTTGCATACTAATGTGAAGCCCCTCCTTTCTGACATATGCACATGCACAGTTGCCACTGCTCTCAAAGCTTGGTGGGTTAGGATGGAGTCCATGGAATGGGAAAAATATTGGGACCCTGAGTGCCTGGAGATCCTTCTTCCAGAAAGAACTGGCTAGACCTGGAGTTATTACTGAGGTAGAGGGGAGAGGGCTCAGGGAGGGCTGCTGGGTGGACTGCATTTGTCCTGTCTACCCTTAGGGACTGGCTAGGGAGGAGCTCAACTGTTAGCAACCACAGTTTGTAGATCATGATACAAATCACTTGTAGGGATAAACTGGGACCCTTGATCTCGCTCCCCTTCTGCCATTGTCCCATGGATAAAGCACATGACCCTCCACAGCCATCGAAAATCACCCCCATTCTCTCATCCTGATACTTGTGTATATCCAGCTCTTTCTTCTATGAGCACCAGACAAATTATGTTACCAGCTCCAAGTCATTTTGTGTCCCATGTGCTCCATTTGTGACGCCAATCAGTTTTCCTCTACTCTGGGTGACATTGGATTTTTGTATTCTGTTCCAATTATGTGGGGCATTGCTCAAAGCAGGACTAATGCCTATGTGTCCCTCAACTTTGCCTGCCCTTCGAATGGTAGAGATTTTCTCAGTGGGCCAATGCATATGTCTCTCAATCCGTGTATAACTTTATTTAAGGAGGACTCAAAACAGAAGTAGGTGTTTATTTGGTGTATCCATGTGTGAAGGGAATCCAGGAGCCTCCTATTCTGGTATAATTTTGAAATATAATCCTACTCAATATGTGCTCCTTTGGGATGTAGGAGTGTAATCCAATACCACGCACGTCCTGCACCCAAGCCCTACTAGTGCTCTGCGCCTCCAGTTCCCACACCACCCTTCACGTTGGGTTGGCTTGTTCATTCACATCAAATCCTCTGCTGGAGATGGTTCCATTTAGCTAGGCCTTTTCATTGCACTTCATAATAAAATTGACATTTACATACATATGGAGTCATCTATGAAATTTCTGCATTGTGATTTTTTTTGGTCCTCAAATTACTGCAATATGATAATTTTGTAACATGCATTAGTGCCTGGTAATGATAGCTCCTGATTTTGCTCTTAGAGTTCAGAATTCTTGGCTAATTTCATATCAAGTCAACCTTCCAGGAGAATTTTCAAAATGTTTGCTTTGGTCCCTTCTTCAATGAAAAGGAAACCATGGTGAAATTTTGATGGTGTTTTGTCATAGATGAACCTGAGGGAAGCTGTACTCTTTATAATGAGGAGTCCTATCATCTATACCCAGGATGTGTAATTCAGTCTGTTATGTACTTATCTGAATTTGTATTTTTTTTCAAATTCTGCTGATGTACTAT